>NC_091994.1:37070038-37097644 GCF_044704955.1 Pristiophorus japonicus
GTATGTTTCTTGCTTTCTGACTCTCGTACTGTTAAAATGCTGAAAGCAGCTTTAACTGTTATACTTTGCATCTGTAGTCATGTTATTGTGCAAGATCTCCCTTTGTACATTTATTAACTTTATAATATGATGCTGACAGATATTCTTAGTATTTCCTATTATCAGTTAGCGCTTCAAAAATTCAACCAGAGTATCCCCACATAGTTCTACAGATGTGTCCCATTTTGAATGGAGTTGAACAATATTGATGAGTTTTAAACTCCTTAAAATCAACCCAAAATCAAATAGAATTAATCCATTTTATTAACAAACTTGTCAAAATGCAAATAGTGAGAAATTGCCCTGTAGTCTCTCTTGTGAAAGTCACGCTACAAATTGTGAATGATGGCACTGGTCATCTGTAATCAGTTTCATCATTGCTGTTCAGATTTGCTTTGTCATTTATGTTTCCCCCAAATTCTTCACCATCTGAGCTGCTGGTATAAGATTGGAGACCTTTTGCACTAGACCTAGAAGGTCCACATCCTGCCAGAGATCCTCGAGGAAGATTGGTCTGCAGAGACCATGGGCCCAAGTTTCCACATGATTTGCGCCTGATTTTTAGGAGCAACTGGTGGAGAACGGACTATCTTAGAAATCGCAATTCTCCACATTTTTTTTTTCTGCAGTTCTAGTCAGGTAGAACAGTTCTACTTTGGAACAGAATTTT
Organism: Pristiophorus japonicus; assembly: GCF_044704955.1. Classification (NCBI taxonomy): domain Eukaryota; kingdom Metazoa; phylum Chordata; class Chondrichthyes; family Pristiophoridae; genus Pristiophorus; species Pristiophorus japonicus. The sequence continues at coordinate 37,070,748 of NC_091994.1, forward strand.
TTCTTCGGGGAGGGGGAGGGAGAGAGAGAGAGAGAGAGAGAGCGGAGGAAGAGAGAGGGAGGGGGAGAGAGAGAGGGAGGGGGAGAGAGAGAGGGAGGGGGAGGGAGAGAGAGGGAGAGAGAGGGGAGGAGGGGAGAGGGAGGGGGGAGAGAGAGGGGGGAGAGAGAGAGAGAGGGGGGAGAGAGAGAGAGAGGGGGGAGAGAGAGAGAGAGGGGGGGGAGAGAGAGAGAGGGGGGGAGAGAGAGAGAGAGGGGGGAGAGAGAGAGAGAGAGGGGGGAGAGAGAGAGAGAGGGGGGAGAGAGAGAGAGAGGGGGGAGAGAGAGAGAGAGAGGGGGGAGAGAGAGAGAGAGGGGGGAGAGAGAGAGAGAGGGGGGAGAGAGAGAGAGAGGGGGGGAGAGAGAGAGAGGGGGGGAGAGAGAGAGAGAGGGGAGGGGGGAGGGAGAGAGGGGGGAGGGAGAGAGGGGGGGGAGGGAGAGAGAGGGGGGGGGGAGAGAGAGAGGGAGGGGGGAGGGAGAGGGAGAGGGAGGGAGGGAGAGAGCGAGAGATCCGGCCACTGACGCCTGACTTGAAAGTTTCCACAGTGAAAACGTACTCCAAACTAAAGTAGAATGGAGCAAGTGAAGATTTGTGTAGAACTGAAAAATCCTGTTCTACACATTAAAAAATCAGGCGCAGGTTACAAATTAGGCGTCCAGAGCGAGGTGGGGGGGGGGAAGGGAAGTCATTAAATTCTATAATAAATCCTTATTTATACGTATACAAATAAATCCAACCTGAATATACATTTATAAGCAAAGAAAAGATTAAATAAACCATCTTCCTACCTGTGTGAAAGTGCTTCAGGAAGGCCTTTCGGCACCGAAGGCTGAACGGGCCGGCCCGAGACTTCAGGCAGGGCCCGTCCCCAGCACCAGATTTACAGGTAGGTGGCGTTGGGTTGGGTCGGGCCGGGGAGGTTCGGTTCGGGTCGGGGGTGGGGAGAGGGGGGAGAGAGAGAGAGATGGGGGGGAGGTCAGGTCGGATCCAGTCCGGGAGCGGGAGTCGGGTCGGGTCCAGTGGGGGAGGGAGCGCGGGTTGGGTTGGGTCCAGTCGGGGGGCGGGGAGCGGGAACAGGAGCGCGGGTCAGTCGGGGGGGGTGCGGGTGTCGGGTCTGGTCCGGAGGCAGGGGGGCGGGGAGCGGGTGTCGGGTCTGGTCCGGAGGCAGGGTGGAGGTGAGCGGGTGTAGGGTCTGGTCTGGTCCGGAGGCCGGGGGGGAGCGAGTGTCGGGTCTGGTCGGGGGGGGGTAGAGCAGGAGCTGGACGTGGGAGGAGCCTTATTCACGCAGCCCCAGTGAGGCCATTGGGCCAGGGCTAGGGGCTGCGTGCTTCGGGCCCCTCCCACACAGTTCGGCGCCTGGAGCTACTGCACTTGCGTGCCCACTGTAACGCGCATGTGCAGAGGTCCCGGCACTGTTTTCAGTGTGGGGACCTGGCTCCGCCCCCCTACAGCTCGTGCTGGCTGCGCCGAGGGCCAGAGGACCTGCAAGTAGGTGGAGAATACCGAGGATTTTTTTAGGCGCACTTTGTGGCGCGAAAAACGGGCGCCCAGCTCGGAGGGGCGCCTGTTTTTTTTCTTGTGGAAACTTGGGCCCATTATCACAGCTAACTACCACAGCTGCTTAGTTGCCACTGAACTTCCAAAAGCACAAACGCACTTTTCAACATGCAACGCTGAACAATGGAACTTGGATGATTGCTACCCCAGCCCCTCACTTCAAGGATGCTGAGGCCAATTATAGCAGCCTTACAGTCATCCTGAGCTAATTTAAATGAGAGATCAAACCCGGGAGATTTCATCTCTGGCTGTCTGCCATTTAAATTTGAGGTGCTCTTGTCACATTTAATATCAGTGGCTTTCAGAATTTAATTCCACAGCACACACTCCTTCATTAGGCTGTTGTTGCTTGGATGCAGGCCCATAATTTTGTTTTGCTCATTTCCCTGAAACTAAATTTTTGCTGGTTTTTCTTCTGGTTTTTTTTATCCCTCAATATTCCTATTGGGTTCAGGTAATAATCTGCAGTGCAGTTTTCATAGATTTATTTTCAAATTAAATCACTGCTGTTGGGCAGTAAGTGCTATGTACTCGGGTTGCAATCAATGTAAAACTGACACATCTTCACTATGCACGAGAACTCCTCGTGGGGCCAGCTTTGTATTATTTCAAATTCTGCTGACTGACACAAGCCACTTAGATAAAGTAGGTGGACATGTTCACTGAACAACTTACACATCGATTGTCCTTTTCTGGCACATTTTCTCAAGCTTGTTAGCAAGAATTAGAGCGTTCCCAACTTGGAAAGTTGGTCCAAGTTGATTTTGTAGTTGTTTATTTACGGTGGTGCAATGGCTTTTAGCACTGTCCCTTCACCTCTGGGACCAGAATTGGAATGTAGCCCAGACTAGTGGCTCCCAGCCCTTTTTCTCTGCTGGCTGTACTGGTCCAAAGTGAAATGAATTTTAGACAGCCTTATCTAGTTCCAAGCAGGCACAGGCCCACTGCACAAAAATACAACCTTTTTTTTTTATAAAAGAAAAACTTTTTTTTTGAATAAAGCCAGAAATTAAAGCTTCTGAGTTTAATCTGTCCGTCGCACACATTAACATATCATTTATATTAAGAACAAAAACAAATTTAATACAGTATTTTTAAAGGTCTTTACAAAAATGAATCACAAATTAAATGAGAAAAGCTGAAAAGCAGCTCCTCCAAATTAAACCACGGCGGTTTGGATTGACCAGGGGAGAAATTTGTATAGCGCTGGAAACACATGCAAAATAGACGACACGACTGGAATGTGTGTCCAAAGATGTCGTACTGAGGCTCGCATTAATTTGGGCCTTGGGCCTCATCTGCATAAAACTCGAGAACTGCAGACTCCATTGAGATGCTCGATGCAACTCGGTGATAGAGGCAGACGGTTTTCTGAAGGCCTCAAACGCCAAGCCAGTCTGCAGGTAGGTCCTGGGAGAGGATTGGGGTGGAACAGGCCCAGGCCTGCTGTGTTATTGTAGAGCTCTCATGGCTGCACATAATCAGTATTAGCCGTGGCTTAGTGATAGTCCTCTCGCCTCAGAGTCAGAAAGTTGTGGTATCAGGCATATCGGAAGTGTTGTCTTGATGAGACGGTAGAGAGGCGTTAAACTTAATCTGCCCTCTCTGGTGGATGTAAAAGATCCCAGAGCACATTTTGAAGAAGGGCAGGGAAGTTGTCCTGGACTATAATCCCTGAATCAACATCACCAGATAATCTCATTGCTGTTTGTGGGACCTTGCTGTGTGCAAATTGACTGTACATTTCCCTACATTACAATAGCGACTACACTTCAAAAGTACTTCATTGGCTGTAATGCGCTTTGGGATATCCTGAGGTTGTAAAAGATGCTGTATAAATGTCATTTCTTCCTTTAAGTGTTAAATAAGTTAACTTCCCTATTCTCTGATGGCTTCCAGTGGTCCGTTTAGGGGCCACCTGGTGAGGCCACTGTAGACATGGAAAAACTGAGCAGAACATGTGGGCCAGATGCTCCACCTAGTTTTTGACGAATATCTGGCGGACCCTTGGAAAATTCAACGTCGTTTCAGATGAGCACCCTATTTGGCAGCTGGCACGCTTCCAGATAAAATAATAAAGACTTGCATTTATATATTGCCTTTCACGACCACCGGACGTCTCAAAGCACTTGACAGCCACTGACATACTTTTGAAGTGTAGTCACTGTTGTAATGTAGGAAATGCGGCAGCCAATTTGCGCAAAGCAAGGTCCCACAAACAGCAGTATGATAATGACCAGATCATCTGTTTTAGAAGTTAATTGAGGAATAAATATTGGCTAGGACACCAGGGATAACTCCCCTGCTCTTCTTCCAAATAGTGCCATAGGATCTTTTATGTCTACCGGAGAGAGAGATGTGAGGGATTACGACTCAAAATTGGTTTCCTCCCCCAACGCTACTTTTTCACCCATAAACATGCACGACGACTAATTTCTCTTCTGTTCTTTGCTACCTCTTACTACTGTGCAAGTGTTGGCTTGTGTGGGATTTTGCTTCACATGGATTCTGTTAATAGTTGATGCAACAGATTGTACAAACTTTTAAAAATAACAAGTGATTGATGGGAATCCAAACGCTGCAGTACACATCCTGCAGTGTTGCAGCTTCTGCTGTTGAGCTGTGAAATGCAGTATTCATGAGACCTATAATAAATGAGCTTTGAGAATTTTAATTTTTGTTCAGTGGATTAATCTTGTTCTTTTGTCATTTATACGATCTTTTAACAAGTGAATACTAATACAACTTGGTTGTTTTTTTTAAAATTCCACTCAGGATGTGGGTATCGCTGGTTAAAGCCAGCATTTATTGCCCATCCCTAGTTGCCCTGCTAAGGCACTTCAAAGGACAGTTAAGAGTCAACCATATTGGTGTGGGATTGGAGTCGCATTTAGACCAGACAGGATAAGGGCGGCAGGCTTCCTTCCCTTTATTAACATAAATTAACCAGTTGATTTTTTACAACCAATGTGACAGCAACATGGTCATTTTTTTTTTACTGATATCAGCTGTTTATTTCCACATTTTTTAAACTGAATTCAAGTTCTCATACTGCCATGGTGGGATTTGAATTCATGTTCTCTGGATTACTAGTCCAGCAACATAACAACTATGCTACCGGCTACTGTACCCAATGCAAAGATATATTTCTTTGCTCCTCTTCTAAAGGCTCTGACGTGCTAGAGTACTGAGTGATGACAGTCCTTTAGTACCTCATCCAAGTGCCATTCTTCTTGTGTGAATGTTGACGGTACTGGCATGCAATGTGACTATGAGGGCATCACAGTAAAATTTGATCGGGTCCTCACTTGACACCCACATGTCTGTATGTTTGTCTTTCCTCCATTCCAGCTGGGATCGCTGGATAGTGATGAGGGGTGGAAGTGTTGGATTATTATTCCAGGCTGAGCCCAAGGACAGTGTGGCAAATTGCAGAGCACCTACTGTTAACAGCCCAGACCAGACCACATTGCTGAGTACCACACCATGCATTGCATTTACCCACTAAGCCATCGGAGAGCTTGAATAATGATTTCTAGAAAGCGTCTTGTATGCATTAGTAAAAGATGAATTGTTGAATATAGTACTTCTTGTCCACTTTGATTTTTCTTCTGGATTGTGCGAACTTCAGTGCAAAATTTATTTTAAAACAAAAAACCTTTCAAGACCCAAATTTTGATGCTGTGTAAGCAATAGAGCGGGAGGAACAAAGATTGATGATTAAACTTTTAAGTATAACCTACCTCATCTCATATTTAGCTGCTCTTGTGTTTCTTAATTTGAAAGCACTTAGGAATTGGTGCATTTGAGATACAAAAAATAAAAATCAGCAACCTTTTCAGGGGAAAGCGAGAGATAGACTTGGACACAGACTCCCAACACCTGGTAGGCTTGTCTTAAACTGACCCAATTCATCAGCTTTTAATTATCTGCTTGTTTTGAAACTTGTTGGGACAAAGCTGCCCAGTCTGGATTAGACTTGATGAAGGATGCTGTAAGGGGTATAGAGTTGGAGCAGGCAAAGAGCAGGCAGATAGGTGGTCACTAACAGGTATGCTGAAGGTAGTGAACTAATCTGACGTATGGTCCAGGTTATAGGGCTTATCAGTATTGGGAGGGTCTGAGGAATTGGTGAAGTTCCTTTACCTTACAGTATGGATTGTAATTGCCTATTGACAGATTGTATGTAACACTTGCTTATGGATGTAAAGCACACTTATAACACTTAAGCCTGATGGTTAATAAACCATCCTTAACCTTAGTAACACATAACAAAGACAGTCGAGGTCAGCAGTTAAGATACATAACATTTTGACTTGAGTCTCTCGGGGAAGAGATAAGAAAGCCGGTGTTTGTTCCTAAGTTACTTCACACGTCATGGGGACTAAGGCAAAGTTCACATCACTGTACAACACAATTAACATATGATGGGAGATGGACAGTTGGGAAACACCACTCAGAGCCAGTCTAATAAGAGACGACAAATCAATATAACTTCACTGATAAGCAGTAAACCAACCAGTGCTTTTGTGGGAGAAGCACACACTTGGGTTTGTTGTATAATTGTGGGTGAGAACCATTGTTCTGGAAAGGTTGAACTTTTCCCTTGCATATGTTCGAATAAACCGGTTGAACCAAAGGTTTCATCTGATTGATTCCGTGGTCGTTATACAAACGGGTGGGGTGTGGATTTCTTATATCAGGGAGTCCATCTTGAAGGCGAGGTCTTCTTTTAACCCCTACATTGCTATATCCTTATTTTGTACACCTGATATCACAAGCTGAGATATCTTATCTTATCTCATCCATTCTGAAAGACCCTCCAATCCCTCCACCAATGCATCCAACTATTTCTTAAATGATTCGAGTTTTTATCTCCATTATTCTACTGGAATTTCAATCCATGTGTTGATTGCACTTGATGTGAATAACCTGAGGTCAGTCCTAAATTTGCCTATTACTTGTTTGAACCTGTTCATTGGGACGCCTTGTGATGTTTTACTACAGCACTATATAAATGCAAGTTGTTGTCTCAGTTTAGTTGAAGTAAATTTCTCGATATAGCTTTTTGATACTATTTAGAATCTTGTATAACCTGAATAAGGTTCAACAACAATAACTTTTATTTATATAGCGCCTTTAATGTAACAAAACGTCCTAAGGCGCTTCACAGTAGTGATATAAGACAAAACAGATAAATTTGACACAGAGCCACAGAAGAAGAAATTACAGCAGATGACCCAAATCTTGGGGTTAAATAGGTAGGTTTTAAGGAGAATTTTAAAGGAAGAAAGAGAGGAAGAGAGCTGTAGGGAGGGAGTTCCAGAGCTTAGGGCCCAGGCAGCTGAAGACACAGTGATAATCAGGGATACTCGAGGGCAGAATTTGAGGAGCGCAGACATCTCATAGGGTTGTGAGGCTGAAAGAGAATACAGAGATGGGGAGGGACGAGGTCATGGAGGGATTTGTAAACGAGCATGAGAATTTTGAAATCGAGGCGTTGCTTAACCGGGAGCCAATGTAGGTCAGTGAGCACAGGGGTGATAGGTGATCGTGACTTGGTGCGAGTTAGGACACGGGCTGCCGAGTTTTGGATGACCTCATGTTTACGTAGTGTAGAATGTGGGAGCCCAGCCAATTGCATTGGAGTCGTCAAGTCTAGAAGCAACAAAGGCATGGAGGGTTTCAGCAACAGAAGAGCTGAGGTAGGGGCGGAGGCGGGCAATGTTACGGAGTTAGAAATAGGTTCCTCTCCGTCATCTCCTTTCAAAGCTGAAAATTCCAAGTTTCTCCAAACAAGGATCCTTAACTTTCAGTTGTGATCATTTTTGAGTTAGCTGATTTCAGGATTCCTGCTCCTAACCAGAGACCAGGAGTAAAAATAGAAGTTTCTGGTCAGTATGGCTCAGTCATGCAGTAACTTTACCAGTTGAAACATTGAAGAACTGTCATCCTTCTGTTTTTCTCCTAAGCTATTTTTATCATCTGATGCAGATGCCAGACCTGTACTGTTGAGTGCAGTTAATTTTAGTAAACTGAATAAGAACACAAGGGTTTATATGAACTTGAAAAGTCTCAGGACACGGTTTAAAGAAGAACATAACATAAGAATTAAGAGCAGGAGTAGGCCATTCGGCCCCTCGAGCCTGCTCCACCATTCAATAAGATCATGGCTGATCTTTTACCTCAAATCGACTTTCCTGCACTATCCACATAGCCCTTAATATTCAAAAATCTATCAATCTTTTGAATATACTCAATGACTGAGCCTCCACAGCCCTCTGGTGTAGAGAATTCCAAAGATTCACCACCCTCTGAGTGAAGAAGTTTCTCCTCATCTCAGTCCTAAATGGCCGACCCCTTATTCTGAGGCTGTGACCTCTGGTGCTAAACTCCCCAGCCAGAGGAAACATCTGTCCTGCATCTACCCTATCAAGCCCTGTATGAATTTTGTATGTTTCAATGAGATCACCCCTCATTCTTCAAAACTCTAGAGAATATAGGCCTAATCTACTCAATTGCTCCTCCAAGCACCATTCCTGGGGCACCCCACTAGTTACAGCCTGCCAACCTGAAAGTAATCCGTTTATTCCTACTCTCTCTTTTCTGTCCATTAACCAATCCTCAATCCATGCTAGTATATTACCCCCAATCCCATGAGCCCTAATTTTGTTTAATATCCTCTTTTGTGGCACCTTCTGAAAATCCAAATACACCACATCCACTGGTTCCCCCTTATCTATTCTGCTAGTTACAACCTCATTTGTCAAACATGATTTCCCTTTCATAAATCCATGTTGACTCTGCCCAGTGCTATTATTATTTTCTCAGTGCCCTGTTACCATGTCCTTAAAAGATTATAGCATTTCCCCTATGGCTGATGTCAGGCTAACTGGTCTGTAGTTCCCCGTTTTCTCTCTCCCTCCTTTCTTAAATAGCAGGGTTACATTAGCTACCTTCCAATCTGCGGGAGCTGTTGTAGAATCTATGGAATTTTGGAAGATCACAACCAATGCATCCACTATCTCTATAGCTACCTTTCAAAACCCTAGGATGTAGGCCATCAAGTCCAGGGGATTTATTGACTTTCAGCCCCATTAATTTCTACAGTAAGAAGGGAAGTCAGCAAGTTGTCTGAAGACTTTTTTATTCAGAGCATAATTGAGTTATGTAATTAGTTACCAGGGGCTCAAATTTCCCCAAGAGTTGCCCTGATTTTTTTTGGAGTAAGTAGCTTTTTTTTGGAGTAACTTAAAAATTACAAATTTCCCCATTTAACTTGCTCCAGTGTTAGTCAGTTAGTTAGGTTTTTTTTCTAGTTTAGTTTTTTCTCTCCAAAAGAGGGTGTGACCAGCCACTTACGTCTCTTTTGGCCAGAGAAGCAAATTTGGCCAGCTAAACGTTACTCCAAACTAACTTAGGCCAGTGTATGTGGCCACTTTTGTAGGCACAGAAAAACCTTACCTGCATTACCTACATTTAAGAAATCAGCAGGTAGCCAGAGATGGAGGGGGGGAAAGGTGAGTTAGCGGATTCTAAAGCACTAAAGACTTTCACAACATCAGCACAACATCACAACATCTTCAGCACAACAGCTGTACAACATCATCAAAAATAAATGAAAGATAAATCAGCTACTGAAAATAGAGCAGTCCTACCTTGCCGACTGCGGAATGCACTGACTAGCCCTCCCGCCAGGGCTAGGGGGGCAGGTACACGTGATTGTAGGGGTGAGGGATTTTTACTTTTTACAGTTGTTCCTAAATGTTGTGTGGTCTTAATGGAACATGATTCAGTTGTAATGCAAAATATCTTTTATTGGATATTTTACAATGCACTTCAACAACAACAGCAAAGAAAGGCTGCACCCATCCCTCACCCACATCTCGGGGAAAGTGCACTTCCTCATAGGGTCGGTGGGGGGCGGGGGGGGGTCGGTGTTGGGGGCCAGCTTGGGTCTCACCGGTGGCTGGGTATTTGAATATCCAGCCTTTGTGTCCTTATTGCTGCAGCTAGCTCCCTCATGGCATCTGCCATCGTTTGCACACCCTCAGTTCCCGGCTCAGTACTGATATTTATCCCGACAGTGTCGCTACCTCATCACGCACCCCACTGACGGTCGCCACAAGTGATCTTGTGAGGGTATTGGTCTCCTCACCCAATGACACAACCTTATTAACCTCTGCTGAGGGTTGCATCTCAGGAGAGACTAGTCGGCTTCTCCTTCCCCTCGCCTAGTGGCACCCCTCCAGTGTGAGGCACAGGCTGGGACAGTGGGACAGGGTGTCCCAACATGCATTTGACGACCGCCACTGGGACCCGCAACCTCAGAAGGTGTGAAACCATGGAATGTCGCCGCGGAGCTCGTGGAGGTTTCTGGCAGTGTGATGCCCTGTACTATGGACTGATCCATATCACGATTAGCATTCTCCCGTGAACACATTTCCATGGACCCCTCCTCCCCCCACCCGCCTTGGTCTGGAGCACACGCATCTGGATCTTCTGGTGGATCTTCAGGATGTTCAGGATTGTCTTCTGCAAAATAGAACAACAGAACAGTCAAATGGTTAGCAGCACAGGAGGGGGCAGGATTCGTGGCATGAGTAGTCTCGCGCATAGCAGGCCAGTCAGCAGGTTGATTTGAAGGGCGAGTATGCATTTTAATGACTCGCCCTCACCCTCGTGTGTGGGGCCAGCTTGTGCAGAGCTGATTCTTTTTCTGCCGGTGTGACTCAGCAAGGCAGCAACCCTCTGTTCCAGGGGTGATAGTTGGTGCAGATTTGGCGACCCTCCTCCTGTTCTAAGTCTTCCCCTTTTGTTGTGGGCCAATTTCTTCTGCAAAGATGAAATTATAACTTTTCACACATGGTGCGCTTCTGATGGATGGGACATATACAGATGGTCACATTTACAACTACAATTCCATTTAAAGATGAAGATATTACTTACACTCACTACTTGACCAACGTCCTGCCATTTCTTTTTGCATTGGCTTCCAGATCTTGCGGTATTGACCCCTGCGGAGTATTCTTCTGCAACTAGGTTCCATCTTCTTCTCATTTCTTTGGGTGGAACTTTTGTGGGCTACTCTTACTGATATCCAGCTCCAGCCATTTGTCCTCAATGACAGTGACTAGTTTCTCCACTTCCTCATGGAGGAAATCCTTTGTTCTTGTTGCACGCTCTTGCATCATTGGTGTATTGGACTTACACTCAGGTAATCTTGAAAAATCACAGTTCTCACCTTTCTTCCACCTATGCAGCACTCCTTTCCACTCCCTCAGCCACCCAAAAATCACTATTCACGCCGTACCTTTATATATGGTCCATTGCCAATGCTGCTGAGGCACTGAGGACGCTTCCCTTTAATTAGCTGATTCCCAAGATTCCTGCTCCACACGCTAAAACGCGCATTGCGCATGTGCACCGCTGAAACGGAAATGCATCCCCATGCCGGCACTCGGAGACGCTGGGCCCAAGCCCCGCCCCCTGCCCCCTGCGCTGAGCAAGCGCGGCCAAAGCTCCGCCCCTCCCCCGCAGGCTCTGCAGCGCCACACCATGGGACCAGAATGATGAAAGAGCGGCCAAATTAAGAGGTAAATTTTCAGCACGTTTCTTGCCCGACAAAGTTGGTGTGCCACGGCTAACTACGCCGCTCTAGGCGGCTGGGGAAATTTGGGCCCCAGGGAAGGACATTGAAACAAGCACTGTAAATGAGATTAAGCGCAAAGATCCCTCTTAATTTTTTTTTCCATGCCTGGTCTCTTTAAATTTGCTGCACGGCACATGTGCGTTATCTCTTCCAGCGGCAAGAGCTGGTGAGTGGCCTGCGTGGGACCTCTCAATTGGAGCGCAGCCATGCACCTTCGGGGGACACTCACCAGCTCTTGCCGCTGGAAGAGATAACGCACATGTGCCGTGAGATTGGCACCTCATCCACCACCTTAAGCATTAACTCCCTCCACCCCCGTGCACTGTGGCTGCAGTGTGCAGTTTCTACAAGATGCACTGCAGCAACTCGCCAAGGCTTCTTCAACAGCACCTCCCAAACCTGTGACTTATACCACCTAGAAGGACAAGGGCAGCAAGCGCATGAGAACACCATCACTTCCACGTTCCCCTCCAAATCACACAATATCCTGACTTGGAAATATAGCGCCGTTTCTTGATTGTCGATGGGTCAAGATCCTGGAATTCCCTCCCTATCGGCACTGTGCGAGTCCCTTCACCTCATGGACTGCAGCAGTTCAAGAAGGCACCTCACCACCACCTTCTTGAGGGCAATTACAGAAGGGCAATAAATGCTGACATTGCTAGCGACGCCCACATCCCATGAATGAATTTTTTTTTAAGTGGCTCTCAGTGCCAACTGGGTTAGCAGGGGGTGGGGGAGAACCGTCTTGTTTTCAAATGCCTCTATCTCTTCACCTCTCCCTATCTCTGTCACCTTCTACAAACCAAGATCTCTGTGGTTCTCCAATTCTGGCCTCTTGCGCAACCCCCATTGGCAGCTGTGCGTTCAGCTGTCTGGGCCCCAAGCACTGGAACTTCTGTTCTACCTCTCTTTCTCCTCCTTTAAGACACTCTTTAAAACCTATCTCTTTGACCAAGCTTTTGGTCACCTGTTCTATTTTGTTCATAACGCTCCTGTAAAGTGCCTTGGGATATTTTGCTACATTAAAGGCGCTATATAAATGCAAGTTGGATGATCACCATCCATTGAATCTACTGAAAATGTGTGCAAGTTTCTCTTCACCCCACCCCCCACCCATCCTGCTAAATTTAAAAATCTTGTCTGAAGCCCATTGCTGTACTAAGTTCAGTGCTTTTTTATAGGCATCATAAAAGCAATATTGTAAAATTGTTAATTGGGAGAAAATTAAAATCATAATGGCATTGATAATTATTTATGCAGTTAATTAGTGCATATATGTTGCCAGCTGAACTCATAATGAATGTGAGCGCCCAGGTGTTTGATTAATCACTTTTTATAGACACTTCATTTAAACAGTAATCTGAATCTGAACTAGATTGGAGGGTGAAACCAGTTTGACAAACCTGTTACACATCCATCATCACCTCATTGGCTTGACATCCAACCAGTTTAACCTTCTGTATTAGTGTCTGAAGAATAAATAAACGAATCATCTGCAAACAAGTCCCTTTATCTGAAGCTGTTTGACAGGTTATTAACAAAGTTTTTTTTTGCATAGCAAGGAAAGTAAACTGGATATCTTTCAAAACACACTCTTCCTCTTCCTTGCAATCCTCATTGTGTTGAAGTAGGGACTGATTGGACAGTCTCCTATTTCACCTCATTCATTTCCAGGGCCTGTGAAACTCTTCACCTCCCTGAAGCTTAAGAACATAACATAAGAACATAAGAATTAGGAGCAGGAGTAGGCCATACAGCTCCTCAAGCCTGCTCCGCCATTCAATAAGATCATGGCTGAATTTCTACATCAACTCCACTTTCTCGCCAGGTCCCTTGATACCCTTATTGGAATTGTGCTCAGTAGCATGGAAAATTGACATGGCCACAGTGGCAGTTTTGAAGCTGAATTTGTAGCTCCAAATTCAACTGGAAGAGATGACCCAAGACTCTGGTTTTCAACAACCTTGAATGCTACAGGCAATATAGAAATTGCATTGTAATTTCATCATGAACTGTTTACGGGCCGGACCAGCCTAATCCATATTGATGGTGAAAGGACTACTTATTTTAAAATGTCGGAAGCTGCTGAGCGATGGGCAAAACACAAAACCTGATCATAACCGAGGCAGATTTTCTGATGTGGGAGATAATTGCACAACGCTGTTCCAAAATCAACAGTGACAGTAGGATCTGGGGCAGATGGTCAAATTCTTTGCATAGAGTGATCAGCTCATTAAATGGACTTCTTTAGGTAGTGGAGGCAAAACCATGCACCAGTTTAAGAAACAGTTGGATACCAAGATTGATAGGGACTTTCTTAATGACCATCTTTATCTGTATCTATCTTGTAATCTAAGATTGATCTCTCAGCTGGAGAAGGAGTAGCAAAATCAGTTTGTTCTTGTACACTAGCAGCCATTTTGAGAGCAGCTTTAGGCAATTTCTGGAGACAAGTGGCCTGCTCAGTTGGGCAACAGCATGTGGTGGCGGAGAACGAAAGGAGACCTGAAGAATAAGATGGTTGAAGATACCGTTTCATCGAATAGAATCTTACAGCACGGAGGAGAGGCTATTTGGCCCATCATGCTAAAGGCACTAATCAATCAAACTGTATTTTCCATTGATTTTTTTATAAAACTAACGTTAAAATTTTAAGAAGGATTATAAAAACGTACTCTGTTGCAGGTGCAGTACAAGCCTAGTGCGCGCAAAGTACTCTGAGTTGGCTGCTCCTCTGTTCTTGGGATATGAGTGACATTGGCAAGGCAGCATTTATTGTCTATTCCTAGATGCCCTGAGGTCATTGGCTGGCGTCACCTGTAGGCCAGACTCAGGGTGACAGATTCCCTTCTCTGAAGGACATTAGTGAATCAGTTGGGTTTTTACAGAAATCAGCAACTTGGTCATTCTTTCTGGTATTAGTCCCAATATTACCAGATTATTGAATTAGATTTCACAATTTGCCATGGTGGGATTTGGACTCGCAACCTCTGGTTTGTTAAAGGGTTGGCAACAGAAAACAAAACCGATTCTCGATATGAGTCACTGTGCTTTTTCAGTTACCCTCTGCCAGAAACATGAAGACAGCCTTGCAAAAAATGCCAATCAGAATCCATCAGTGGCTAATCTTCTTTCAATTATGCATGACATTAAAACTGATTAAGTCAAAGCATGTTGAGCCCTAAAAAGCCCATAATACTCACTCACACGAAACTCATTATGAAAGGACACTTTCGAAAGTGCAGGAAGATTGAAATGGAGCACTCATCGTTTTCCCTGTGTGCAGTGTGGCGGTTCAGGAGAATTCCTTACATAGCATTTACAGTAAAGGGTGAACTTGACAAACCAGCAACCATCTACTGCTCTAACTCAGTCTTTCCTAGGATCTCAAAATTGTGCAACTCCTTACCCTGTAAGGGAAATAAATTCCACACCGAGTCCGAGAACAGTGAAGGAAACGTCACAGTTTATTCGTGCAAAGCACTCTGGGAGAAGTGGGGAAACTCCGCAGCTTCGCCACACCTTCTCTCCGAGCGAAGTTTTCAAGTTACAATTGTACCTTTGGGGGCGGTCCCACCCCTTTACACCATTGTCCAATTATCAAACATTTTTGTAACGTCTTACCCTATATGGTAATGCTATGACAATCTATCTTTACATTGTGGTAAGTCAAAGGTTAACTAGCATATGCACACACAAGTGGGGTTAGTTCCCCACACCAGCAGAAATACAAGGAACTATCTTCCAGTTATTAGTATAAATGATATATATCTGTTTGCCTCTCCAACCGCCCATTGTCTTACTTCCCTATCTCCATGACTCAGGGTCAACGGACTTTGGAGACTACACATGCCTTCTGCTTAAGTATACATTTCTTACTTGACCACTCTCTCTGTCCCATAATTCATCAGAGAGAGACAGGGGAGCTGGCTACACATTATAAAAGTTACAAAGATTATAGGTTAAGAAATTTTTCTCCAACAACCCCTTCCCCCGTCCTCGGTCTTCCCTTCTACAGTATAGGTTTTCAAAACATGCTTGGTGTCACCTGACTAGTACTGATTCGCCTCATCTTCTCTCCTGCTCTTTTCAATCTTGGTGCTGTCCCTATACTGTGGGACTGGGCCTTTCACCTTTCACCCAGAAATCGCACAATGCGATTTGTATGAAGTGACTTGTCTGCTATAATAATATGGGGAAACCCTTTTAAATGGGATATTGCTTTTGTTAAAATGGAGAGCTGAGTAATTTCACATGCATGTGTTGCATTTGTGCAGTGATATTGCACGGTATAATTTTACACAAGGGTTTGTACAGTAATTCAGAATAAGGTCATACAAACAAGTTATACAGTAATATATAATGTAATTTCATACAAAGGTTGCTTATATAATATCGGCGCCATTTCATACAAACAGGTTGTAAAAAAAACCTGCACAATATCGCATAGTGTGTATTGTAAGTTTTTTTTTTTAATTGCTTTTGAAATCCTCCTTCAACGCTGGGTTTAAGTCATTTTCTTGGTGAAAATAAGATGAACTTAATAACACAGTGCAGGCAGTACTCATTTTTAAACCAATCTGATATCAGATTTCCCGACTCAGTTCCTGATGTTAAATGAGTGGCTAGGAGAGATTCGGAGAGATAAATAATCAGTGGGAGGGCAAACAGATGATGAGGTTGGAGACCTGTTCGACTCTTCATCCTTCATTGTTGAGTGGCCATTTTATTACCTATTTTAAAGGATGCAAAGTAACAATTTCCCTCATTGAACATTGCTATGGTGCACAAGTAACTCCACTTTCTACATGTTTATTAGCTCTGCGCCTTGTCCTCTCTGCCTCTGCAACCTTCTCCAGCCCTACAACCTTCTCCAGCCCTACAACCTTCCGAATCCCTACAACCTTCCGAATCCCTGCTTTCAGCTGCCTCAGCCCTAAACTCTGGAATTCTCTCCCTAAAACTCTCCGCCTCTCTCCCTCTCCTCCTTTAAGATGATCCTTAAAACTTTTTTTTTCAACTGCCTTACGTGGCTCAGTGTCAAATTTTGTTAATTTTCCTGTTAAATGACTTGGGACATTTTGCTATGTTCAAGGCGCTATACAAACGCAAGTTGTTATTGTTGCACTGGACCAGCCACAGTCTAGTAGTCCCCAGCCTCTATTCTTTACTTAATTGTCTCAGTTTCAAAACTGTACTCCACCCAGCTATGAAGAAGCAGATATAGGATAAACTTACTGAAAAATACATAAATGGGACAAGAAAGAGAAGGAACAGAACATCCGAGATGTTTTGTGTCAAGTGTTCATCTTGACAGCAACTTTTGTTGTCCAGGTGAAGTTTCTATGGGGAAGGGGTCATGACAGGGAATTTCAAGTAATCCTTCAAAATGAGAGTGCGCCAGTCAGATTGGGATCCATAAGGAGTTTTAAACTGCTGCATTAGTGTTTCCTATTTCATTTTCGGGTCTGATATTCTCACAAATTAAGCATGGATTCTGCAGTGGAAAAAATCAGATCCCAAGTGATTGTGTTAAAGTATGATTGTTCCAAACCAACTTTTACTTTTGTTTAAAAAAAACACTGGCTCATGGCAGGGGGGTGGGGGGAATATTGCCTCTTCTGCTTTGTCCACAATTTTCAGCTTCAAATCTTTTTGTATTTACTGTGTACCATCCATTTATTGTAGAAATTGAAAAATGTAATTCAAAATCTTGCTTTATTTTGTCGAATATTGGGTTGAAAAGTCCATTTGGTATATCTCGTTTTACAGGACATATTCTGATCTTCAGATAGATCATTCTAACTAGCAGCAAAATTGTGGTGCATGTTAAAAATCTCAATCTATTTTTTTAAACATTTGAACCATAAGTTGAAGTGCAGAGATGGAATCAGAACTTTTGTAATTTGTGTGCCAATAATTTTTGTGTTTTCAGATCAAATTAATATCCCTTGATCAAACTATAACTTCATGCATCAAATAGTTTCTAAATATATTTTTTCCTGTGGCTCCCATCAGCTTGCTACAGGTTTTGTTTGATATAGGGCCATAATTTGCAGCCCCTACGGGCACGTACGAGGTGCGCATGCACCCACTGGGGCCACGCAAGTTCTGGGTTTAGGCATGCGCTCCGCATCCCCGGGAAATGAACATCTGCGGGCAGAGAGTTGGGTATACGGAATCCCCATAAGCATGAATAGGGATTCCCTCCTTTTATTGGTTGGGCCAGCCCACATAATCCCAAGGGCGCTGGCGGGTCATGTGTGCCCCTAAGATATGTGGGCCTCTTCCCGAGGGTATCCGGGGAGACCCAGGACTGCGAATATCCGTACCTTCTGGACCACCAGCTACGCGGGCATTTTATTTGCGGATCGGAGGCATTTCCCTGAAACCGCCAACCACAAATTCAGAGCCAATGTGATTAGAATCCTGTCCTGAAGAAGCATGTCTGCATGCATTGTCAACATATGCTGGTAATCTCCAGCAACTGGTGCAAATGATCTTTGTGGTCAGCGAGGCTTGAAATGTAATAAATTCTGTATGAGCCTGTGATGAGTGGCAATAAATTATATTTGTTAATTGAGGTCTTGGTGTTTAATCTTTTAAATACAATTTGCTAAAATGCTGTTCCACAACTCGAGAATTTTTATTTCATACACATTTTTGAAGAGGTTCCAGTGATTTACTAACGTGACGTTAGAAAGAAATGCCTTGTTAATAACATTTGATTTTTAGAAAGTGTTTGTGTTTTGCAGCTGTTCAGATGTCTTTGCTTTATGTTGGTCTCTGTTTACTTATGTATTTTCCTTATTCTATTATTCTGATCAGCTGTGTAATTGTAGCTGGTTAAACTCCAGCAGTACCCCTGCATGCATTTGGGAATCCCCAACCCTTGGCTCTGCTGTCCTACACCTAAGTTCTCTGGGTTTTGGTAAGAGGATGTACACTCTCAAATCAAACAGAAACGCTACATACATGGATTTCTTTAAGGCTTGTTTAGGAGAATCTTAAACATGGAAATAAGTTTTCAGGCTTGTCACATATTCAGCTGTCCAAACTGAAGTATTTGGTACTTGGCTTGGAGGTGTAATCCGAGCGTACTATTCACCTGTGCACTTGCACTCTCACATTTTTACATTTTCATTTCTTCAATATAACACCTTAGTTCACCAATCAATTAATTTAATCATAGTCTATGCTGCATTAATTAATTCCAGCCAGGCTTGTTGTAGAGGTGTTGCACTTGGTCTAAGGTTCCCTGGGCTGAGGAGGGAGTCGTTGGGCTGTTTGTGGATTATGGGTTTGTATTGCCAGTCATGCCCTATTTCTTATCTGATATTATATATGTATTAAGCATAGGGACAATGAGTAATTTATGGGATGAAGTTAGAATTGCACAATTGAAGTGCTTACCCGTTGATCTATTTAAAACGTTTGGAGACTGAAGTGAGAAGCGCTCCACAGTGGCATCCTGATGTCTAGATTGACAACGTGCAAATTGGCATAGGGACAAACAGATTAGAAGGTTAAATGTGTGGCTGAAAGAGTGGAGTGGAAGGCAGGGGTTTCAATTCATTGGACACTGGCACCAGTACTTGGGGAAAAAGAGAGATGTTCTGTGGGGACGGACTCCAGTGTCCTGGCAAATCGAATAACTAGGGCAGTAGATAGAGCTTTAAACTAATGAAGGGAGTGTGGGCAGACTCAGGAAAAGGTAAATTCAGAAGCAGTTAGAGAAATGTCAAGGCTGTAGAGCAGAGCAGTGATCTGAGTAAAGGTAAGCAGTGTGGGTCAGGAAGGGACAGAAAGATTAATAAAAGGTAATAGGGCATTAGTGACTAAAGTGACATCAGGGAAAAATTTTATAAAGTTAAAGGTACTATATCTAAATGCAAAAAACATTCGTAACAAAATAGATGAATTAATAGCAGAAAGAAAGAAATGGGTTTGATTTAATAGCCATTACAGAGATGTGGTTGCAGAGTAACCAAGGATGGGAACTAAATAGTCCAGGATATTTGACTTTTAGGAGAGACAGGTAGAATGAAAAAGGAGGAGGGGTAGCTCTGATAATAAAGGAGCCAATAAAGATAGTAGAGAGAAAAACAAAATATAGAATCAGGTTGGAGCTAAGAAACAACAAGGGGCAGAAAACACTCGTGGGAGTAGTCTCTAGACCCCAAACAATGGTTGTAGTATCGGGCAGAGTATAAATCAGGAAATTAGAGATGCATGTAACAAGGTAATACCATAATCATGAGGGACTTTAACTTTCATATAGACTGGGCAAACCAAATTTGCAGAAATAGTACAGAGGAAGAGATCATTCAAGATAGTTTTCCAGATCTCTGCCATTTCCTTATCCCCTATTATAATTTCTCCTGTCTCAGGGACCCATATTTACTTTTGTTAATCTTTTCCTTTTTACATATCCTATAGAAGCATTTACACTCTGTTTTTATGTCGCTCGCTAGTTTACTCTCATATTCTATTTTCCCTTTCTTTATCAGTTTCTTGATCCTCCTTTGCTGAATTCTAAAATCCTCCCAATCCTCATGCTTACTACTCTTTTTGGCAACATTACAGGCCTCTTCCTTTAATCGAATACTCTCTTTAATTCTCGTTTTCCCCGAGGTGTTTTTATGCCTTAAGGGAATGTATATTTGTTGTGAATTATGAATTAATTCTTTAAATGTTTGCCATTGCTTTTCTATTGTCATATCTTTTAATCTAGTTTCCCAACCTACATGGCAGATGCAGTATAATGTGGATAAATGTGAGGTTATCCACTTTGGGGGCAAAAACGCAAAGACAGAATATTATCTGAATGGTGGCAGATTAGGAAAAGGCGAGGTGCAACGAGACCTGGGTGTCATGGTTCATCAGTCACTGAATGTTGGCATACAGGTACAGCAATTAAGAAAGCAAATGGTATGTTGGCCTTTATTACAAGAGGATTTGAGTATAAGAGCAAAGGCATCTTACTGCAATTATAAAAGGGCCTGGTGAGACCACACCTGGAGTATTGTATATAGTTTTGCCATAGAGGGAGTGCAACAAAGGTTCACTCGACTGATTCCTGGGATGGGGGGGATTGCCCCAGGAGGAGAGATTGAGTAGACGAGGCCTATATTATTTAGAATTGAGAAGAATGAGAGGTGATCTCATTGAAACAGACAAAATTCATAGAGGGCTCGACAGGGTAGATGAAGGGAGGATGTTTCCCCTGGCTAGAACCAAGAGTCACAGTCTCAGAATAAGGGGTCGGCCATTTAGGACTGAAATGGGGAGAAAGTTCTACACTCAGACTGGGCTTAATTTTCCCCAGTATTTGCGCTGTTTTTTTTGGAGCAGGCTGCTTTTTCTGGCCTAAAAATCCTCAATTTCCCCAATCAATTTGCACCCTGCGTAACTCAGTTAGGATTTTTTTGTCAGTTTTTTAAATTCTGGCCATTTAGGGAAGTTTGAGAGTTACTCCAGTTCTGATTAGGCCAGCGTATGTGGCCTGTCCTGAAAAACCTTCCCTAGAGTTAAGGAAATCGGCGCAGCAGTTGCCCGGACACATTGAAAGAATTGAAAAACACAAAGCAGCAACTTGCCTCCAACCCCGCCCAAAGGCAGTGCGGTCCCATTCTCGGTCCCCGCACACAGGAAGGCTGTCCGATTCCAGAGAGAGAGAGAGAGACCCGAACTGGCGACCAAGAATGGGACCGGACCGGACAGCCTTCAGGCGGAGTTGGAGGTAAGGTGGTGCTATGTGTTTTTCAATTCTTTTATTGTGTCCCTGGTTACCATGGCAGCCTGATCTTTTTGGCGCGCACATCCTCGGGTTAGGCCACGCAAAAATGAAGAGATCCAATGGCGAAACTTACAGCACTTTTGTTTTGGCGTACTTGGGCCCCAAAAATCGGGCGTAACTCTTCAAGTACTCCAAAAAAATGTTTTGGGGAAAATTGAACCCAGAGGGTGGTGAATCTTTGGATTTCTCTACCCCAGAGGGCTGTGGAAGCTCAGTTGTTGAGTATATTCAAGGCAGAGATCAATATATTTTTGAATATTAAAGGAATCAAGGGATATGGGGATAGTGCAGGAAAGTGAAGTTGAGTTAGAAGATCAGCCATGATCTTAATGAATGGTGGAGCAGGCTCGAGGGGCCGACTGGCCTACTCCTGCTCCTAATTCTTAGATTCCTACGTTCTTATGACAACACTTGAATTTTCTTTTCTCTCTGCATAATCGTACGTCCTGTCATCTGAACTAAGATGGTTGGGGCGGGCAACTTGAAGTGGGTACAGCATGCAGCGATGGGGCTGTAAATGTGGAGAAATATAAAATTAAACATCCAAGTCCAACTGCAACATCTCTACTGCCAGCCGGTACCGCTGTGGCCAGTTTACCCAGCACAGACTGGAGATTAAACTGAGATCTTACTGACTTGTGTGGCTCTCTGCCATTCAGACATTTATGATTTTTTTTTTTAAATCATTCCCCATGAAAGACTTTATTTTTTATTGATAAAAGATTTTTTTTAAAGCATTAAGAAAAAATGCAATCAGTAATTTAAATAACTGAAGACTGAATCATGTTCTGGCTGATGAACTTTATTTTATATGTAAAGAATGAATATGAATTGCTTTATCCAGAGATCAGTTGCACAGTACACAGGCAGCAGGATGTAAATACGATGTGACAATTTTGCATAAGCGGTTTACATTATAAATGTAGACATAGGAATTTATAATGGAAATATAAAAATAAGACCAGAATGGACTATTTCTGTCTGTATGGCCTGGTCCATTTATTACTTAACCTCTAACCCCACTTCACCTGAAGACTGCACTTAGTCTGGATTCCCTGGCTGGGATTTTCTTTACTTTGACAGGTCCAGTGCAGGCGGTGGCCATGTCGGGTCGCGACCCCGCTGCTGGCTCCATCCAGCTGTTGAAAATGAACTTAACCTTAATGGGGCCTATTAAGCTCGCCTAGTGCGTTACTCGGCCCAATGGTCCCATAGGGTCCCACATTCTACCCTATGTTAACTAGAGGTGATCCAAATATCGGCAGCCCGTGTCCTAATTCGCACCAAGTCCCGTTAACCCATCCCCCTGTGCTCACTGATCTACATTAGCTTCCAGTTAAGCAATGCCTCGATTTCAAAATTCTCATCCTTATTTTCAAATCCCTCCATGGCCTCGCCCCTCCCTATCTCTGTAATCTCCTCCAGCCCCCGAACCGCCCAAGATGCCTGCGCTCCTCTAATTCTGTCTCTTGAACATCCCTGATTATAATAGCTCAATCATTGGTGTCTGTGCCTTCTAATACCTAGGCCCCAAGCTCTGGAACTCCCTGCCTAAACCTCTCTACCTCTCTTTCCTCCTTCAAGACGCTCCTTAAAACCTACCTCTTTGACCAAGCACCTGCCCTAATTTCTACTTCTGCGGCTTGGTGTCAAATTGTTTTATTTCATAATACTCCTGTGAAGCATCTTGGGCCGTTTCACTACGTTAAAGGCGCTATATAAATACAAGTTGTTATTGGTGGCATCAATTATGCCACGTTTTCAGCCTGGATCTTTAAAGGGACCACGGCTACATTGCATTTGAAGTTTCATCTAACATAGAGCTGTTGGTGCACTACAGCATTGTCATCTTCTTCTTAGGCGGTCCCTTGTATCGAGGATGACTTGCTTCCACACCAAAAAGGGATGAGTTCACAGGTGTTTCAATGAAGGACCTGATATTCCAGATCGCGAACTACATATTGAAGGGTGGAAGATGCTTGTGCGTGGATTTTTTTTAACGTGGGGTGGCCGTTGCACACCAGCCACCACATGGACTTGACAGAGCTAGGTCTTGGTCCAGTGGCAAGGATTAACCAAGACAACTGGAGACCAGCTCTGCTGCACAGACCGAGAGCGCATACATATCGCAGGAGAATAGTAAGTAGGTGGCCATCAGGTAGGGTAGGAAGAAGCAGGCAGTGCACGAATCCTCCAGGAGTGTGATACACTCAAACTGGTTTCAGCACTTAATAAGTGAGCCAGTGAGGGTGATGACACCTTGGGGGAGTACAGTATAGAGCACACCCATGGCACTGTGGGGAAAATGACTGCACAGGCGGATACAGCAAAGTGAAGAAATGCAGTGGTCATAGGGCTTTCGATAGGGGTGATAGGTGTTTCTGGAACCACCACGGTGAGTCCCACATGGTGTGTTACCAACCTGGTGCCAGGATAAAGGACATCACTGAGAGGGTGCAGAACATTTTTATGAGGGGGTGGGAAAAGAGAGGACAGGCAGAAGGCGTGGTCCATGTGGGAACCAATGATATAGGAAGGAAAAGGGTCCTGCAGTTAGAGTTTCACGAACAGAGAGGAACTTAAAAAGCAGGACCTCAAAAGGTTAAAAAAAACTCTGGATTACTCCCAGTGCCATGCGCCAACGTGTATAGGAATGGTAGGATAAAACAGGTTAATGCATGGCTGGAGAAATGGTCCAGGAGGGAGGGCTTCAGATTCCTGGGGCATTATGTGAATGCAATTGTTTAAGAATGTTTACTATGATTCATGCAAGTTTGAAATGCACAAAAGCCAGTAGGGCCTAAATGAAACCCGTTGATGCCCGTTTGCGGCGGCCATTCCTAAAAATCGAATGGCCGCCGCTTTGGGGTCAACAGGCCACCCCAATCAAAATTCGGGTCGGGGATTTTTCGGCCCGGACCCCATCCCACCCAAGAATATGCACCGCCCAATTAAAATCAAATACTTACCTATCCATTTTCAGCTCGATCCGGCAATCCCCCGTCGCACGGTGCCCCCGGCAGGTTTTTCTGCCAGTGCACCCTCTGAAGACTGTTTGTAGCCGGCAGCATGGCAGCCCTAAAAGGGGAAGGCCCACTGCCGCGGCGATAGAATATTTTGCTGGCCGACTTGCTGATCGGCCGGCAAAATACTGCCCCCGGGTTCGGCCAGGCCGCCAATGAGCAGCCTGGCACCCCCTCTTGGATGCGAGGCCGCTAGCTCGACCAAAACCATCCCTGGTGGCCCAGTGGCCAAAGTTAATAAATGATCGAATCTCTCCCCTTTAATGCCACATTGATTTGACAGCGACGGACGGTTCAAACGACCCATTTTCAGCCAGTCAGCCTGGCTGTATAGAGTTTCTCCTATTTACTCTATCAAAACACTTCATAATTTTAAACACCTATTAAATCTTTTTAACTTCCTCTGCTCTAAGAACAATCCCAGCTTCTCTTGTCTCTCCACATAACTGTAATTCTATGCAACCAATGAATTATAAAGGCTTACCATAACTTCCTTGCTTCTGTACTCTATGCCAGCTTTTATAAAGCCAACGATCTCATTTGCTTTTTTAACAGCCTCATCAACTGGTGTTGCTACCTTTGAATATATAATCTTAATTATGCAACATTTACAATCAAGCTTTATGCAGTCTGCAATTTTGTATATCTAACATTTCTCATTAACTTTACCATGCCTTCTGAATTCTGAAATCAGATTTAAAGAATCAAAGAACAAATGTTAATTGCAGCTACAAAAGATCTCTGGTTCCATCCCTGGTCTGTGCTGAGTTAGCTGATCTCAGCCAGGGCACCAGCAGATATGTTACATCTAGCCTCAGTACCTCAGCTCAGGGGGAGGAAATGACCCAGAGTCTTCACTACCTATCACTTTCCTGCAACTCGTGCTGCTAAAAGCATGTGCACGACCCTCGGTCGAGGACAGGACCAAGCTCTACCGTGATGTGTATCATGGTTAAAAGGCCTGCTGACATTTAACAACTTGCATTTACGTAGAACCTTTAACGTAGAAAAAATGTTGCAATGCACCTCAGAGCTGAAATTAAACAAACATGAACACTGAGCCAAAGAAGGAGTCATTAGTAGGAGTTACTAAAATCTAGTCAGAGTTGAATTTTAAGGAGGATATTAAAGGAACAGATGGAGGTGCAGAGCCAGAGGTTTAGGGAGGGAATTCCAGAGCACAGCGTGTAATAATAGGCTGAAGGAATGGCCACAATTGTGCGGCGAAAATGCACAAGAGGCCAGAGTCAAGGAATGCAGAGTTCTCAGAAGGTTGTCGGGCTGGAGTGTAGTGCACCAGACACAGACAGTGACTGCACAGAGGCAGAGGGCTGCACCAAGGTTCTCTGATGACTCCCTCCTTATGGAGGGACTCTGAGCACTCAGGGAGGTCCTCTTCCCTTCCGATGGGCAGAAGATACCTTCCCAGGAGCCCAAGATAGCCTGGTTGCAGATTGCAGAAGAGGTCACAAGCAGGGATGTGACCTCATCTGCAAACCGCACTTGTCTGCATCCTGCTGTGCTTCTGGTCACATTCCTATCACTCTGCCTCCCTACCCTACTTCTGCACATTCTTACTCACACCACCATACCTTGCACCTCCACTAATCCCCCTCTATCTACATTATCACATCCCCATCTCACTAGCCATCCCTCACACTCGCCTTCATCCTACTGCAATCAACCAACTAACAACACACAAGGGTAGCCACTTGGGTGTTTTATCCAACATTTCTATTAATGTGGTGTTGAAATCTTATTTTCAACACTTTCCGGTCTTGGACAGATTTGTGTGCACCTTTGGAAGTGGCTTAGTGAGTTGCAGTGAATAGTAGCCCCCCCCCCCCCCCCCCCCACTTCCCCCGCAATGGCGATGAGTGTGAAATGAATAGCTTGGTCATTGTAAGGATGCTTTATGGTGTGGTGTGGTGCCAACCTGGTGCATCGGGCCCAAGTTTCGGGCCGCGCCTAGAACAGCGCAGCCCCGACCTGGACGCCCGTTTTTCGCGCCACAAAGTGCACCTAAAAAAAACTTAGATTCTCCGGCTCCCAGTTGGTCCTCTGGAGCCGGGCGCGGTGCAGCACGAGCTGTAGGGGGCGGAGCCAGGTCCCTGCGCTGAAAATAGTGCTGGGACCTCTGCACATGCGCGCTGCAGTGGGCGCGCGCATGTGCAGTAGCTCCAGGCGCCCAAAACTGTGTGGGAGGGGCCCGAAGCATGCAGCCCCTAGCCCTGGCCGAATGGCCTCACTGGGGCTGCGTGCATAAGGCTGCACCTCCCACACCCAGCTCCTGCTTTCTCCCGACCCGACTCGACTCCCGCTCCCTCCCCCCGGACCCGACCCGACACCGACCCGACCCGACACCGACCCGACTCCCGCTCCTCCCCCCAGCCCCCCCCCCCCCCCCCCCCCGCGCTTCCTCTCTTTCTCCCCCCCCACCCGAAACAACCCGACCTCCCTCCTCCGTGCTACCGACCCCGACCCGCGCTCCCCCCGACCCGACCCAACGCCACCTGCCTGTAAATCTGGTGCTGGGGACAGGCCGTGCCCGAAGTCTTGGGCCCGGCCCCCCCATCTCCTTCCCCCCCCCCCAATCTCCTTTTCCCCCCCATCTCCTTCCCCACCCCCATCTCCTTTTCCCCCCCATCTCCTTTTCCCCCCCATCTCCTTTCCCCCCATCTCCTTTCCCCCCCCATCTCCTTTCCCCACCCCCATCTCCTTTCCCCCCCCATCTCCTTTCCCCCCCCATCTCCTTTCCCCCCCCATCTCCTTTCCCCCCCATCTCCTTTCCCCCCCATCTCCTTTCCCCCCCCATCTCCTTTCCCCC
>NC_091994.1:37820344-37897844 GCF_044704955.1 Pristiophorus japonicus
CTGCTGGGATTTTCCTCTCCGAGCCGGGGAGGGCTGAGACCAATTGCCTTTACCAGCCTCAGACATTCCAGATCTGTAAGGCTGAGTATGGCAGTGCATTACATACTGAGCCATCGGGAGCGCTGACTGCCTCGTCCAATGTACCTGCTAAGCTGCTTATTTTGTAAATACACTGCCCATACCCTCAATCACCCCTGGAGACGCCAGCCCTTCTTGTTCTCAGTGACCTACCAGAAGCAACATGCATCATTCTGAGCTAGTTGGCTGTATACGCGGGCAGTGTTTTCAATTCCTGATGGTGTGTTTGGCTTGGATGAGACTGAACCTCTTTCCTGGTTTCCCGGCAGTGTGCAGGAATCATGTTTATTTTGTCACAACTTAATTCCCAGATAAAATAGCCAAGTTGTATGTATTTTTTGGAAGTGAGTTACTGCACTGAAAATGAATCGTGCAGGATATTTATTATTCCACCTTGGTTGTACTGAGCTGTCTCTGTGTAAGCTCTGGCTCAAGGTGACTCTTCAATCGGTATAAGTTTAACAGCAACAAGCTTCAGTTCACAAAATGTGCACATTTTAGTTTCATTTTGTTTCACATCTCTCCCGAGATTATCTCGCCCCTCCACTCATTTTATTTTGATTTTTATTTCTTTGTTTGGTCCTTTTTTCTCTCTCTACTCCCCCTCACAAGGAAAGTTACCGGAAAAGAATCGAAAATTGCCCATGAGTAAACGCACCGCTTGCTATGGTAGCGAATCACATTCTGTGCTGAGTTACCCGATACCAGGAGAGGCGAGACTGGGTGCCACAATTGGCCGCACTACTCCCGGGAACCCAAGGAACTACAGCAACTTTGGAAGAGGGGAGGACACTTTTTTACATCAGAGCACGTGTGCAAGGCGTGCCCAGTACAGAAGCGTTTGTGCAGACAGTGCAGGCAAGAACAAGATGAATTTATGTAGCGCCATTAACAAAAACATCCCAGGGCGCTTTACGGAGAAAAAACTAAAAAGGAATGGATGTTGAGCCAAGGTAGCGGATTTGGGAGAGGTGACTGAAAGGTTGGTCGGAAAGATGGGTTTTAAGAAAGATGTTAAAAGTGGTGAAAGAAAGAAGAAAGAAAAGACTTGCATTTATATAGCGCCTTTCATGACCACCAGACGTCGCAAAGTGCTTTACAGCCAATGAAGTACTTTTGGAGTGTAGTCACTGTTGTAATGTGGGAAACGTGGCAGCTAATTTGTGCACAGTAAGCTCCCACAATGTGATAATGACCAGATAATCTGTTTTTGTTATGTTGATTGAGGGATAAATATTGGCCAGGACACCGGGGATAACTCCCCTGCTGTTCTTTGAAATAGTGCCATGGGATATTTTATACCCGCCTGAGTGAGCGGACAGGACCTCGATTTAACATCTCATCCGAAAGACGGCACCACCGACAGTGCAGCACTCCCTCAGCATTGCACTGCAGCTGCATGGTAGAGGGGTTAAAGAGGGAGTTCCAGACAATGGGACAGAGGGTTCCGGCACCAATGGTGGGGTGAAGGGAGTGATGGGCATACACAAGAGGTCAGAGTCAGAGGGCTGAAGTGTGGGGAAGACATGGAGGGCTGGAGGAGGTTGCAGAGATAGGGTGAGGCACAGACGCCGACACCCCGATCTGTGGGGGAACATCACACCGGCTGATTAAAGGAGCAACCCAGCCCAGCCCAGCCCAGCAGAGCACAGCCCAGCACAGCCCAGCCCAGCCCAGCCCAACCCAGCCCAGTCCAGCAGTGCACAGCCCAACCCAGCTCAGCCCAGCACAGCCCAGCCCAGCAGAGCACAGCCCAACCCAGCTCAGCCCAGCACAGCACAGCACAGCCCAACCCAGCTCAGTCCAGCACAGCACAGCACAGCCCAACCCAGCCCAGCCCAGCCCAACCCAGCCCAGCCCAGCCCAGCCCAGCCCAACACAGCCCACCACAGCCCAGCCCAGCCCAACACAGCCCAACCCAGCTCAGCCCAGCCCAGCCCAGCACAGCACAGCACAGCACAGCCCAGCCCAGCCCAACCCAACCAAACCCAGCTCAGCCCAGCCCAGCCCAGCACAGCACAGCACAGCCCAGCCCAACCCAGCCCAGCCCAGCCCAACCCAGACCAGCCCAGCCCAGCCCAGCACAGCACAGCCCAGCCCAGCCCAACCCAGCCCAGCCCAGCCCAACACAGCCCACCACAGCCCAACCAACCCAGCCCAGCCCAACCCAACCCAACCCAGCTCAGCCCAGCCCAGCCCAGCCCAACCCAGCCCAACCCAGCTCAGCCCAGCCCAGCCCAGCCCAGCCCAACCCAGCTCAGCTCAGCCCAGCCCAGCCCAGCTCAGCCCAGCCCAGCCCAACCCAGCCCAGCCCAGCACAGCCCACCACAGCCCAACCAACCTAGCCCAGCACGCCCAACCAACCCAGCCCAGCCCAGAGCCAGCCACCGCAGGGAGCAGCGCGAGCAGGTAAGAGAGGGTGACAAAGGAGAACAGGGCGACTGCATTCAACGTCACAGGAAGGCAGGGAAGTGATTGGTTGGTGAGTTTTTCTCTCCCTTTTCTTGCTTTAAATTAAGGGCCTTAGATTAGGGGCTGGGATTAATAACTAAAAACAAAATCTAATTAATGAAATACATTAGAGATGTCAGGACAGGCGATGTGTATCTGCTGTTGCTTGTGGGAGATGGTTGACCCCATTGAGGTCCATCGCAACCACATCTGCAGCAAGTGTCTGCAGTGCGAGGAACTTCGGCTCTGTGTTGAGGAGCTGGAGTCCGAGCTGCAGACACTGCGACACATCAGGGAAGGGGAGGGTTACCTGGACACCGTGTTCCAGGAGGCAGTCGCACCCCTTAGATTAATTCATTCAAATTTTGTCCGTGGTCCGGGACAGGAGGATGTGACTACAAGTGAGGAAGGTATGGGGACTCAGGAGGTAATGATGGAGGAGCCTCGGCCCTTGCTCTTGTCCAACAGGTTCGAGGCTCTTACTCCCTGTGTGGACGAGAGCAGGGACTACAGGGAGGATGAGCACCGTGGTACAGGGGGCCATTCAAGTGGGGCATCTGCCAAGCTCGTTGGCAAATGGGTCAACTCTCTCAGGGCAACGGGTAGTGTCTTGCACTGTGGGTGACGGTCTGATTGCACACAGACCTGTTGGCGCCATGAGGCACAGAGGGGCTGTAATTGATGTGCTCACCATAAGCCTCAATCTACAAAAATAACATGTTAGTACTGCTCACTGCACTGTGTCGTTGTCTGTGGAAACGTATTGAATTGTGGTTTTTCTTGGATTGCAATGGCAATTATGCAGGGGACAGAAAGGGTATCTGACTATAAAGTGGCGGCTGTTGCTCTGTGTTTGTGGTTAGGTCTAGCACTGAGGTAAAACCACATTGCATCATTTCTCGCTGATTGCAGCCTCGATCCACCATAGTTCTGCGAAGAGTCAAAGTGAAACTCTAGAGTTCAAGTCACCCCATCTGCCAAATCCTGTTGATTGTGGATCCAGGTCTATTATTTGCTTTCCTGTTGATAAGAGGGTTCGTTCTTAATAACTCACAGCTCCACTCCACGAGACACGGCAGGAAGTGATCAAAGGGTCACCCATGGCTTGCTGGGTAAATCTGTGACCCAGTATGGCCTGAGCTGAACAGGCAAATAGGTCCCACAGTCAATTCCTGGTCGGTGCCAAGTTATTGGGGCCGGAACTTGCTGAAAAAAATAACGACGTGTGAACAACATATCCTGTTATTAATGTGCAAATCGCCCAGCAAGCTCAGGGATTGAGAGATAACCTGCGAGCTATGAACCTCCAGAACATGCTAATCGATTTATGCTGTCCTCCGTTTGCTCTGCACAAACAACATCTCACCCTTAGCCTCCTTGTTATTTTTAAGAACTTGCTGGATTTACACATTAATTATCGGCCCACAAAGTTAAATTTAGTACTTAATAGCGTAAGTACCTTTAAACAACACAATAAGTGT
Source organism: Pristiophorus japonicus (assembly GCF_044704955.1). Classification (NCBI taxonomy): domain Eukaryota; kingdom Metazoa; phylum Chordata; class Chondrichthyes; family Pristiophoridae; genus Pristiophorus; species Pristiophorus japonicus. The sequence continues at coordinate 37,824,355 of NC_091994.1, forward strand.
TAATGACTGCCAATCAACCTCTCTGGTCCAGAAAGCGAATAATTTAAACTGTTTGTGTCATTCCTTCAAATAGTGAATTGTTGTTGGAAATTTAAAAAAAGTCACATTTAAAATCTTTAGATTTATTTTCTCGCTTTTCCTTTCTGTCTCTCTCCCTCTCTCTCTCTCATAATCCAAATCTTTCTTTCCCTCTCTTTCTGTACCTGATTTAACGCTAATTCACCCTCCTTCTCTGTTATTCCTCTGTTTGTTTCTCAATCCTTTAATCTCATTGGTTCAGGAGATACACTGTAGGTCCTGAGTTCACTAATGTCCCAGATGCCCCGTTGCCCTCGCCGCGCCATTATCAACTCACACAAAGTCGCGCGATTGTGATCATGTTAAATGTGTAATTGATGATCAGAATTGTGTACATGCAACAAGCAAGGAAAAATCGAGCTACAGGGTATTCACAATAAGTAATGAAACGTTGTGCGATGTAGGATTTCAACTGCACACAGCCAAGGCAACGGGCAAACACCCATCGGGAGCACACAGGTTCAACGAGCTACCCAATGCTGTAGCCTGTGTCCCTGGGACCAGAGATATGCAACATGCAGCCAATACACACGAGCTGCAGAGCAAGCGATCTCAGGAGAGCAACGGCACCGGTATCGATACCCTGCCCCTGATCAGCTCCGCCTCTCCGTCACCCGATGGAACCAACCGCCACGAACTTGAAAGAGCAAACTGTGCTAAGGTGCAGCCTCCAGACCCCATCACTACCAAGGCCATACCCGAGAATGAAGGGTCACCCAAAGGGGATCGGGACCAGCCAGGATCCCAAACCAAACAAAGCCCGGGCTAGTGAGTCAGCAGTACCCTGTGCACTGCTAGATGACAGCTTCTCAGGGAGCAGCAGCGACCCAGGGCACAAAGAAAGGACAGGGAGGTCACAGGCATCTGTGAACCTGCCCAACGCTAGGAGCAAAGACAACAGCCCCGAGAGCAGGCAACTTGAGCTAACCAGGTTCCCACTGCCAGCACTGGGCATCGCGCCGCCACCAGACTGCCTGGACACCATCCAGCAGTTCTGGAACGAGCTTGTCCTTACACACCGGTTACTGATCCCCAGTATGTATCGATGATGAGTCACCGCTCACAACTGAACCACAAATGTAATGCAAATTTGTTTTTCTGGACTTGAATGTAGATGAATGCAATGAACCTCCCGCATAATCTATATATGGGGCGGGGGGGGGGAGCGAGGGGGAAAGTGGAATGGTCAGGGACACACACAAACAGCAACCACTTGCACTCTACTGCCAACGAAACACTAACCACTCACCCAAGATTGAAACGACCCACCAAGGGTCAACCAGATAGAGCTAAGCCCAGAGCACAGTCAATGCAGAGGCAATTTGCATTAATGGCTTGGGGGAGAGTGATGTCATGTATCCTACATGGCTACTGTTTGTACTATCACAAGGTGTGCCACTAGAGGGCACAGCAGTGGGAGACTTGTAGGTTACCTGTACAGGTGTGCCTGGCCTAGTATAAAAGGCAGGCCACCAGGTGCGATCCTCACTCTGGAGTTATCAATAAAGGACTAAGGTCACTACAGTTCAAGTACAACACATTGCCTCGTGGAGTCATTATCAGAGCATCCAAGGACATAACAGTGAGGCCCACGTGTTGGGTGCGAGAACACTAAAACAATATAAAAGTGTCTTTAGCCAACCTAAGCCAGTGTGGGAGTGGAGGGGGTGGAGATGGAGCTAGGCAATGAACTGCAACATCTGTTGGACCAGTAAGAAGCAAAATCAGCCAGAATTCTTGCTCCTGATTGTAAAGAGTATATTTATTGAGCAAAATAACATGCTGTGTTTAGTGCCTGATTACACGTTCTGTGAACTCCCATTCAACACTGATTAAACATTGGGTGGATCTCTGGGGTGCATCAAAAAATATTACTTTCAAGCATTTAATCCAAATGACGGATCTCTGGCTGTGTGTGACATGTTCACACAGGTTCACAGAGGGACCAGATTGGCCTTGATACAGCAATGCAGGCACACATAACTCACTGGCCCTACAACACGGGGCGTCGGGTAGATGGGCCCTCCAGTGGCTTTGTGCCCAGTGCATTATTGAGATGAGATTCATTTCAGCTCTTCCTCACAGGGAGGCTCCCTGTGTGCTGGGTGTAGAAAATCAGCAATGTGTTAGTTTGCTAGATAGGAAGACTGGGTGTTGGCCTCAATGCCCTTGGGTTAGGGAGGGGGGAAAGCAATCAGCCAGGCCTCTCACTCCTGATCACTGTTCAGTGATGCCTGCTGGAGAAGTGAACATAAGAACATAAGAAATAGGAGCAGTGTGGTGAGGCCACACCTTGAACATTGTGTACAGTTTTGGTCTCCTGATCTGAGGAAGGACATTCTTGCTATTGAGGGAGTGCAGCGAAGGTTCACCAGACTGATTCCAGGGATGGCAGAACTGACATATGAAGAAAGACTGGATTGACTAGGCTTATATTCACTGGAATTTAAAAGAATGAGAGGGGATCTCATAGAAACATATAAAGTTCTTTATGAGGCCATAGGTTTTCGGACCGCAAACAGTGAGGAAAACCGCCCTGCGCCTAACTGCGTCAGTAGCCTCCTCCATCTTGTTGGCCACGAAGTACTGGTTCAGGCAATCGATAAAATCCGACCAGTCCTCTCCCTCCACGAATCTCTCCAGAATTCCAATGGTGCTCATTTTGAGTTAACTTGTCGCCAAATGTTATGTATGTAATAACTCAATAGACTGAATACTGTAAACTCACTGAGTTGCAAACCTGGCTCAAGTTTATTCGGGCCCAAAGTGCCCGCATTACATGGTGGCTTCCTTTATATACCTGGCCCGCACACATATGCGTACAGCTCAATGACCTCCGACAATGGCGCCCCCCGGTGGCTAGTAACCCCAAGCATACATACATAACAATCACACCTCATTCTTCTGAATTCCAATGAGTAGAGGCCCAACCTATTCAACCTTTCCTCATAAGTCAACCCCTTCATCTCATGAATCAACCTAGTGAGCCTTTTCTGAACTGCCTCCAAAGCAAGTATATCCTTTCGTAAATATGGAAACCAAAACTGCACGCAGTATTCCAGGTGTGGCCTCACCAATATCCTGTATAACTGTAGCAAAACTTCCCTGCTTTTATACTCCATCCCCTTTGCAATAAACATAGAAACATAGAAACATAGAAAGGCCAAGATTCCATTGGCCTTCCTGCTCACTTGCTGTACCTGCATACTAACCTTTTGTATTTCATGCACAAGTACCCCCAGGTCCCGCTGTACTGCAGCACTTTGCAATTTTTCTCCATTTAAATAATAACTTGCTCTTTGATTTTTTTTCTGCTAAAGTGCATAACCTCACATTCTCCAACATTATACTTCATTTGCCAAATTTTTGCCCACTCAGTTAGCCTGTCTATGTCCTTTTGCAGATTTTTTGTGTCCTCCTCACACATTGCTTTTCCTCCCATCTTCGTATCGTCAGAAAACTTGGCTACGTTACACTAGGTCCTTTCTTCCAAGTCATTAATATAGATTGTAAATAGTTGGGGTCCCAGCACTGATCCCTGTGGCACCCCACCAGTTACTGATTGCCAGCCCGAGAATGAACCATTTATCCCGACTCTCTGTTTTCTGTTACTTAGCCAATCCTCTCTCCGTGCTAATATATTACCCCCAACCCTGTTAACTTTTATCTTGTGCAGTAACCTTTTATGTGGCACCTTGTCAAATGCCTTCTGGAAGTCCAAATACACATGACGATAGGATCGAGTTGACCTCTGACCTCGTGGTCGAATATCCTGCCGACACACGTTTTCTAGGCCTGTGCGTGAAGAACAAGGTGGCAAAGGGCGACTGGCACCCATGGGAAGGCCTGAGAATCAGTGGCTGTGGTACAGGGAGGGCAGTTAACTGGGGGGAAAGAAAGGCTGGATTGAGAACGATCGCTCTGTGGCCTGATTCAGGAGGGGATTCCTGCCTCTGGTAGAATTCCCAGGGGGAAATTCCTAATGTCAGCTGATTGAGGGGATCCCCACCTGTGGAAGGATTCCCAGGGAGAAATTCCTAATGTCAGCTGCTTGAAGGGATTCCCTGTTCACATGGAAACTCCAAAAATTGCCACCAATGTCCTTGAAGGAAACATGAAAGAAGATTTGGAGAGCTAGGTTACAGTGTAACATTTTACATCGTATTTACAGCACAGAAACAGGCCATTTGGTCCAACAGGTCCATGCCAGTGTTTATGCTTCACACGAGCCTCTTCCCACCTAACTTCATCTCACCCCATCAGCATATTCTTCTATTCTTTTCTCCCTCATGTGCTAATCTAGCTTCCCCTTAAATATATCATAAACAGGAAATCACCATCGACGTGGCAACATTCTCTCTGGCTCTTGGGGGGTTCCTGATTGCGCTGCACAGTGACCGGAATCATTCTTAGTGGTTACAGATTTGGGAAGCTTGCCTCGTCATTGTCTCAGATTGCATAACATTACCCCATTTTTAAGAAGGTCTACTCAGGGGAATCTTCTAGATCAAGAAAATACAAGCACGGTGTAATGGATGCTCACAGATTTGTAGAGCTGTTGATGTGCCAGGTATCCCTGGAGATGGAGCACGCGGTGTCCTCCGGTACGCTCGTGGCCTTCCGCGAGAGGTGGGCGCCGGAGGGACTGCACTGCATCATTTCAACAGGAGACATTTTAATTTAATTTGATTTCTCAAGGTTCCCTTTAATGTTTATTAGTTAATTTGTGGATTTTTGTGCCTTAAAAAAGGGGGCACTTGATTTAAAGTTAGACCTAAAATAGTTGTGAGCTGTTGAGTTGGGAGTGGTTAGCCAGTCACATGATGTTCACAAGACTCAATAAAACCCTAGCCAGTTGGGTTTGGGGGATCCATGGTGAGGCAGGTGGTTGTGAGCCTGGTGGATGAACTGTAATGTGCAGTGTGATTGTTAAACCTTTGCTAATAAACCAACAAGTTCTTAATAGCAATGTTTTACTATGAATTCTTAAGCAAAGCACCCAGGAAGCAAATACATTACACACGGCTGATTAAATTATCAATAAAACTCACTCAACAGCTCTGTTGCCTGGTGAGTAAAGGCCCCACCTGCTGAAGCACTAAATCAAACAGATATTTGGAACAAGTATGAGCTGGTCAAAGAGAGTCAGCATGGGTTTGTGAAGGGCAGGTTATGTCTGACTGATCCAGTTGAATTTTTTGAGAAGGTGACTAGCTTACAGGATAAGGGAGTGTCTATCAGTGTTGTCTATATGGACTTTCAGTAGGCACTTGATGAGGCACTGCACAAGAGATTGTTAGCAATTGTTGAAAGTGTGCGGAATTGGGGGATGGGAGGTAAGTGACAGCGAGTCGGGATAAAGTGAATGTTCTATGATTGGCAAGATGTGACCCGTGGTGAACTCCAGGGATCTGTGCTGGAGCCTCAGCTTTTCACCATGTATATCAATGACTTGGGTGAAGAAATAGAGAGTTTGCAGATAACACTAAGTTAGGAGGCACAGTAAGTTGTGCAAGTGGAGCAGGAAGTTACAAAGGGATGGACAGATTAACTGAATGCGCAACACTATGACAAATGGAGTTCAATGTGAGGAAGTGCAAGGTCATTCACTTTAGATCCAAGAAAGATAAATCGGGGTATTTTTTTAATGATGAGCTGTCGAGAAACAAAGGGATTTGGGTGTTCATGTACACAGATCACTAAAAGCTGGGGCACAGGTCCAAAAAGTTGTCAAAAAGGCTAATGGAAGGTTGGCCTTTATCTCAAGGGGGTGGAATACAAAGGGGAGGGAGTGATTCTTCAGCCATACATTGCTTTGGTCAGAGCCCATCAGCAACACTACGTTCAGTTTTGGGCCCTGAAAGTCAGGGTACAGCGCAGCTCCACCAGAATTACATAGAAACATAGAAACATAGAAAATAGATGCAGGAGTAGGCCATTTGGCCCTTCGAGCCTGCACCACCATTCAATATGATCATGGCTGATCATGCAACTTCAGTACCCCATTCCTGCTTTCTCTCCATACCCCTTGATCCCTTTAGCTGTAAGGGCTACATTTAACTCCTTTTTGAATATATCTAACGAACTGTCCTCAACAACTTTCTGTGGTAGAGAATTCCACAGGTTCATAATTCTCTGGGTCAAGAAGTTTCTCCTCATCTTACCTTATGACTTACCCCTTATCCTTAGACTGTGACCCCTGGTTCTGGACTTCCCCAACATTGGGAACATTCTTCCTGCATCTAACCTGTCCAATCCCGTCAGAATTTTATATGTTTCTATGAGATCCCCTCTGATTCTTATAAATTCCAGTGAGTATAAGCCTAGTCAATCCAGTCTTTCTTCATATGTCAGTCCTGCCATCCCGGGAATCAGTCTGGTGAACCTTTGCTGCACTCCCTCAATAGCAAGAATGTCCTTCCTCAGATTAGGAGACCAAAACTGCACACAATATTCCAGGTGTGGTCTCACCAAGGCCCTGTACAACTGCAGTAAGACCTCCCTGTTCCTATACTCAAATCCCCTTGCTATGAAGGCCAGCATGCCATTTGCTTTCTTTACTGCCTGCTGTACCTGCGTGCCTACCTTCAATGACTGATGTACCATGACACCCAGGTCTCGTTGCACCTCCCCTTTTACTAATCTGTCACCATTCAGATAATAATCTGCCTTCCTGTTTTTGCCACCAAAGTGGATAACCTTACACTCATCCACATTATACTGCATCTGCCATGCATTTGCCCATTCACCTAACCTGTCCAAGTCCCCCTGCAGCCTCCTAGCATCCTCCTCGCAGCTCGCACTGCTTAGTGTCATCTGCAAACTTGGAGATATTACATTCAATTCCTTCGTCTAAATCATGAATGTATATTGTAAATAGCTGGGGTCCCAGCACTGAACCCTGCGGCACCCCACTAGTTACTGCCTGCCATTCTGAAAAAGACCTGTTTATTCCCACTCTATGCTTGCTGTCTGCCAACCAGTTCTCTATCCACATCAATACATTACCCCCAATACCATGTGCCTTAATTTTGCACTCTAATCTCTTGTGTGGGACCTTGTCAAAAGCCTTTTGAAAGTCCAAATACACCACATCCACTGGTTCTCCATTATCCACTCTACTAGTTACATCCTCAAAAAACTTGAGAAGGTTTGTCAAGCATGATTTCCCTTTCATAAATCCATGCTGACTTGGACCGATCCTGTCACTGCTTTCCAAAATGTGCTGCTATTACATCTTTAATAATTTATTCCAACATTTTTCCCACCACCAATGTCAGGCTAACCGTTCTATAATTCCCTGTTTTCTCTCTCCCTCCTTTTTAAAACATTACACCAGGGCTTAAAGGGTTACTTTCTGAGGATAGGTTGCTTAAACTTGGCTTCTATTCCCCTGAGTTGAGAAAGTTGAGGTGTGACCTAGTTGAGGTAGACAGAGAAAAACTAGGGATGGGCAATAAATGCTGGGCTTGCCAGCGACACCCACATCCCGTGAATTAATAAAAAATACATTTCAAAAACGATTTCCTATGTTGGGGGAATCCAGAATGAGAGTCAGGGCTCAATTTTCCCCAATGCCGTTTTTTGGCGTATTTCAAGAGTTATGCCTGTTTTTTTGGGTCCGACTACTCCAAAAAACTTGAAAGTTTCCCCGTTCTTTGGATCATAAATCTTAATTGTTTCAAAGTCAAAAGGGAGGAAATGGAAGTCTAATGCAATTCTTTAATTTTGGATTTTTTTTTTCAAAGTAGCACCCCACCACCTCTCCTCTCCTCACCGGGCTCCAGGGTCGGAGCGACGGCTGGCAGAATGGTTCCCTCGCCCGGACACAGGGGCTCGGCATCCACCCCACCCCGCCCCCACCACCGCCCCTCGGCCTTTTTTTGAAGCTGCTGTATAGCCTAAGGGTTCTCATCCCTTATATAAGTGGCTGGCAGTTCAGTTCGGCTTCCACCCCACCGCCTCCCTCACTGCCGGGCTTCTTTTGAAGCCAAGCCCCGAGCCCCTGTGTCCGGGCGAGGGAACCATTCTGCCAGCCGTCGCTCCGACCCTGGAGCCCGGTGAGGAGAGGAGAGGTGGTGGCGTGGTACTTTGAAAAAAATCCACAATTAAAGAATTGCATTAGACTTCCATTTTCTCCCTTTTGACTTTGAAACAATTAAGATTTATGATGCATATTCTCTGCCTTCTTGACTCTCTCCAAAACTTTACCTAAAGACAATGGCGTTTTTCTGTGCCGATTTTTAAATGTGCGTTGCTTTTTCTTAAGTGCCCAGAAGGTTTTTTGGGAGTGGTCACATACGCCGTCCCGAAGAGAAATAGAAGTTGACCAAACTTGCTCAAATGTGAAAAGCTGGCACAGACATCAGGTTACACCCTCATGACGCAAAAAACTCGTAACTTAAAAAAATCGTACCTGACTGAATTACGCTGACGCAGAAACTTTGGGAAACTTGGAGATTTTTATTTACTCCCAAAAAAACGGTGCATGCCAAAAAAATGGCGCAGATAAGGAGGGAAAATTGAGCCCTATAATCTTAATATTAAAGCTAGCCCATTTCGGAGTGAAATCAGGAAGCACTTTTCACACAAAGGGTAGTAGAAAACTGGAATTCTCTTTCCCAAAAAGCTGTGGATACTGGGTCAATTGGAATTTTCAAGGTTGAGATCAATATATTTTTGTTATGTAAGGATATCAAGGGCTAAGGCGGGTAAATGGAGTTGAGGTACTGATCAGTTATGATCTAACTGCATGGCAGAACAGGCTCAAGGGGCTGAATGGCTGACCCCTGTTCCTATCTTCCTATGTGGACAGAGGGACTCAGGCCCAATCCCAGTCTGTGCTGAGTTACCCAGATCTCAGCCTTGGTCAGTAATGGTGGCTTCTATATTTGGCCTTAGTGGCCCTGGGATAGCGAGGGGAAAATCGGCTATGATTCCTGCTCCAGTTCACTATCCAGTTGTGGGCGGTGTGTGGAGGAGTGAGGAGAGGATCGTGCTCAGCTGTGACTCTCCCCACAGTTGGATAGCTTGGCGACACACACTGACTAGATTCACAAATAAAGAATGGCCACTTTGGTGAGGCACTGGAGGAAGCCGGTGCCTGTGAAACCTGATCCCCCGGGAGAGTCAACGCCTTTAGGAAGGGAATAAATTGAACGGTTTGCCATGTTGATGATCAGCAGCTGTTGTAGCTTCACTTTCCAGGCTGCAGATTCCTCCTGTCACCCTGACTCACAGGTTATAGATATCAGAAGCAAGGGGCGTGGAGTGAGGGGTGAGGAATAATGGGTGAGGAGAGAGGGAGAAGGACAAAGGATGAGAAACTGGGATGAAGGGCGAGGGTGAGGAGTGAGGGCATAGGAGCAAGGGGGCAAGGAGCGAGCAGTGAGGACTGAGGGATGAGTGGAAAGGAAGGGGCAAGGACTGAGCCACTTTGTATTCTCGACAGTGGGAGCTTAGAGTCTGTTGAAAGGGACATCTGCACAGGAGATGGACGATGCTTGTTATTGAGTTTAAACAATGGACCATTTGATTGCACCATGGCTAATGGGAGAAAGGGGCCTCTCCACTAATGGGCAAAATCACATTAACCATTTGTGTGCTGAACGTATTCATTTGGTAGAATCCCAAATGTTATTTTCTTCCACCTCATACTTTGCACTGAAAATGTTACCTTGCTCCCCCGATGCTCAGTGGGTAAATGTAGCCCCCCCCCCACCCCCCCCCCCCCGTCCCACGGCACATTGCTTACAGTCCTATCGAGTGGGAAGCTCCGAGGTTCAATGTGTATTGAGTTACTTTATTCAGCTTATACACCAGTTGGCGTGCTACAGTTTGCCTAAGTGCCCCTGGGCTAAGAAGTGCTCCTGTTACTCATGGCTATGCAGTGATTCTTGCTGGGGGATAAACAGCAGTGGGTGTCAGGTGAGCATTGGGCGTAGTCTCTCATGGAGGAATAGTCTGCACTCATTAGCTAACCTCACAGGTGCAGGAGGGGAACTTGTGTGAGATACCACCTGGTGCCCGTGGAACCCGCTCCCCAGCGAGAGTCAGAACCGTCACGAGACGGAAGAAAATCTAAATGAAATTAGATGCAGTTCTGATACCAGCACATTTTATGTCACCTGATACTGAACCTTAAACATTGGCCATAGCTGTCACTCTTGTCGGATGGGTTCGATATCACTCTGAGTGGCTGGAAGCACAACATTATGACGATAATTTTAGACTCCAAATACAACTTTATTTGAAATATCATCCTTGCAACCTTCCTTGATCTCTACTTGGCTTCATCAGTTAACACAGACAGTGTGAGTAGCAGAATAGAATGGGTAATGGCAAGGCACAGGGATGAGTAGCACCATTGTCCTCTCAGTAACTGGCTGGATGGAGCAGCCAGTCGCTTTGGTTTTTTTTCGCAGTAACTGTGAAGACCTTTGACCTGAAAGGAAGTTATGACTCATTTGTGATAAATGCCCGACTGGTTTTTCCTGCAGTGTTGTGTGACAGCTGGGGATCAGTGCAGGTCACTGCGTGCCGGAGTAACCGGACCGGTCAGTGCAGGTCACTGCGTGCCGGAGTAACCGGACCGGTCAGTGCAGGTCACTGCGTGCCGGAGTAACCGGACCGGTCAGTGCAGGTCGCTGCGTGCCGGGGTAACCGGACTGGTCAGTGCAGGTCGCTGCGTGCCGGAGTAACCGGATCAGTCAGTGCAGGTCACTGCATGCCGGGGTAACCAAACTGGTCAGTGCAGGTCGCTGCGTGCCGGAGTAACCGGATCAGTCAGTGCAGGTCACTGTGTGCCAGGGTAACCGGACTGGTCAGTGCAGGTCACTGCGTGCCGGAGTAACCGGATCAGTCAGTGCAGGTCGCTGCGTGCCGGGGTAACCGGACTGGTCAGTGCAGGTCGCTGCGTGCCGGAGTAACCGGATCAGTCAGTGCAGGTCACTGCATGCCGGGGTAACCAAACTGGTCAGTGCAGGTCGCTGCGTGCCGGAGTAACCGGATCAGTCAGTGCAGGTCACTGTGTGCCAGGGTAACCGGACTGGTCAGTGCAGGTCACTGCGTGCCGGAGTAACCGGATCAGTCAGTGCAGGTCGCTGCGTGCCGGGGTAACCGGACTGGTCAGTGCAGGTCGCTGCGTGCCGGAGTAACCGGATCAGTCAGTGCAGGTCGCTGCGTGCCGGGGTAACTGGACCGGTCAGTGCAGGTCGCTGCGTGCCGGGGTAACCGGACTGGTCAGTGCAGGTCACTGCGTGCCGGAGTAACCGGATCAGTCAGTGCAGGTCACTGCGTGCCGGGGTAACCGGACTGGTCAGTGCAGGTCGCTGCGTGCCGGGGTAACCGGACTGGTCAGTGCAGGTCACTGTGTGCCGGGTTAACCGGACCGCTCAGTGCAGGTCGCTGCATGCCGGGGTAACCGGACCGGTCAGTGCAGGTCACTGCGTGCCGGAGTAACCGGATCAGTCAGTGCAGGTCACTGCGTGCCGGGGTAACCGGACTGGTCAGTGCAGGTCACTGCGTGCCGGAGTAACCGGATCAGTCAGTGCAGGTCGCTGCGTGCCGGGGTAACCGGACTGGTCAGTGCAGGTCGCTGCGTGCCGGAGTAACCGGATCAGTCAGTGCAGGTCGCTGCGTGCCGGGGTAACCGGACCGGTCAGTGCAGGTCGCTGCGTGCCAGGGTAACCGGACTGGTCAGTGCAGGTCGCTGCGTGCCGGAGTAACCGGATCAGTCAGTGCAGGTCACTGCATGCCGGGGTAACCAAACTGGTCAGTGCAGGTCGCTGCGTGTTGGGGTAACCGGACCGGTCAGTGCAGGTCACTGCATGCCGGGGTAACCGGACCGCTCAGTGCAGGTCGCTGCATGCCGGGGTAACCGGACCGGTCAGTGCAGGTCACTGCGTGCCGGAGTAACCGGATCAGTCAGCGCAGGTCACTGCGTGCCGGAGCAACCGGACCGGTCAGTGCAGGTCACTGCGTGCTGGAGTAAGCGGACCGGTCAGTGCAGGTCACTGCGTGCCGGAGCAACCGGACCGGTCAGTGCAGGTCGCTGCGTGTTGGGGTAACCGGACCGGTCAGTGCAGGTCGCTGCGTGTTGGGTAACCGGACCGGTCAGTGCAGGTCACTGCGTGCCGGAGTAACCGGACCGGTCAGTGCAGGTCACTGCGTGCCGGGGTAACTGGACCGGTCAGTGCAGGTCGCTGCGTGTTGGGTAACCGGACCGGTCAGTGCAGGTCGCTGCGTGTTGGGTAACCGGACCGGTCAGTGCAGGTCACTGTGTGCCGGGGTAACCGGACCGGTCAGTGCAGGTCGCTGCGTGTTGGGTAACCGGACCGGTCAGTGCAGGTCACTGCGTGCCGGAGTAACCGGACCGGTCAGTGCAGGTCGCTGCGTGTTGGGGTAACCGGACCGGTCAGTGCAGGTCACTGCGTGCCGGACTAATCGGACCGGTCAGTGCAGGTCACTGCATGCCGGGGCAACCGGACCGGTCAGTGCAGGTCACTGCATGTTGGGGTAACCGGACCGGTCAGTACAGGTCACTGCATGCCGGGGTAACCGGACCGCGCAGTGCAGGTCGCTGCATGCCGGGGTAACCGGACCGGTCAGTGCAGGTCACTGCGTGCCGGGGTAACCGGACCGGTCAGTGCAGGTCACTGCGTGCCGGGGTAACCGGACCGGTCAGTGCAGGTCACTGCGTGCCGGGGTAACCGGACCGGTCAGTGCAGGTCACTGCGTGCCGGGGTAACTGGACCGGTCAGTGCAGGTCGCTGCGTGTTGGAGTAACCGGATCAGTCAGTGCAGGTCGCTGCGTGCCGGAGTAACCGGACCGGTCAGTGCAGGTCGCTGCGTGTTGGGGTAACCGGACCGGTCAGTGCAGGCCGCTGCGTGCCGGGGTAACCGGACCGCTCAGTGCAGGTCGCTGCGTGCCGGGGTAACCGGACCGGTCAGTGCAGGTCACTGCGTGCCGGAGTAACCGGATCAGTCAGTGCAGGTCGCTGCGTGTTGGGGTAACCGGACCGGTCAGTGCAGGTCGCTGCGTGTTGGGGTAACCGGACCGGTCAGTGCAGGTCGTTGCGTGCCGGGGTAACCGGACCGGTCAGTGCAGGTCGTTGCGTGCCTGGGTAACCGGACCAGCCTGGCCCAGTCAGTGCACAATGAGGTTCTGAGAGGGGGTCCAATGAGTTGAAGTTCACGCTGACAAGCGGGAGGGTTGCACTCGCGATTCCCCACCTAATGTGCCCTCTATCACAGTAGAGACGGCAGAGAGCATAAAGAGTACAGGGCAGGCACGTTCCAACTATGGCAGGGAGAGCACTGTGCTCCGCTCCCTGGCAACAGATAGGGGACTGGGAAAAGATAGGTGTAATGTACCTATGAGTATGCTGACAGGTTTGTTGTTGATCTCCTTGACCTGCGGAGGATGCGCGAGTGCCAGAAGATTTATTCGGCTGTATCCTCCGCCAGAATTAACTGGGAGAAATGTTCCGGACCCCTGGTGGGTCAGTGGCGGGTGGACTCCCTGCCGGAGGAGCTCCGGCCTTTTGCCTGGAGGCACAACGCATCTCCTCTATTTGGGAGTCTACCTTAGCCAAGCCGAGGAAGCCTGGCCAGCGAACTGCCAGGAGCTGGAGGCCAAAGTCAGCGCTCGCCTAGTGCGCTGGACAGGACTGCTCCGAGTGCTGTCCTACAGGGGTCGAGCGCTAGTCATAAACCAGCTGGTGGCCGCGATGCTGTGGTACCGGCTGGTCACTTTGACCCCTCCCCCTGCGTTTGTCACCAAGATAGAGAAGAAGCTGGTCGACTTCTTCTGGAACAACAGGAAGCATTGGGTCTCTGCTGCGGCTCTGAGTCTCCTGCTTAAGGAGGGCGGTCAGGTGTTGGTGTGCGTTGGCACCTAGCTTGCGACTTTCCGTCTTCAGACCCTGCAGAGATACCTGTACGTCGAGTATCCTCCTAGATGGTGTGCGCTGGCGACGTATTTCTTCCGCCAGTAGTACTGCCTCAATTACGACACACAGCTCCTGTTTGTGAGCCTGAGAGGCACCTGGACCGCCATGCGGGGGCTGCCTGTCTTTTACCAGGAACTCATCAGGGTCTGGAACAAAGTCGCCACCAAGCGCAGCTCTCCACCATCTGGAGTGGCAGCTGTCATTTGGGAACCGCTGCTCAGGAATCCGTACCTCCACAAGCTCAGTTTTAGGTGGCAGGTGGACGAGAGGGCTGTGTTTGGTAAGGTGACCAGGATCAGGGACCTGCTGCATGACCGAGGAGCGGGATGGATGGCGCCAGACGAACTGGCATGGCGCCTATCCTGGGCCAACGTCCAGCGCGTGGCCAAAGACATCGATTCACTAAAAACGGCACTGGGCCCTAACTCCGTTAGGTGCGTCGAAGAGGCTCAAGCACGTGGGGTGATCCCGTCCGAACTGACCCCCGTCCGGATGAAATTCCCCATCGGCGCTAAGGCCCGAAACCTCCCTCAGGAGATGGTGCCCCACAACTTGAACCCCCTTCAGGAAATCCCCTCTGTGCCTTTCAGTTCTGCGCGGAGGGGATTCCTGTACGGGCTGCTTTTGCAAACTTTCTACTTTGCCATCCTCGTCTGCCATCCAGACACACCATGGTGCACCATCTTGCCGTCCGGAGAAGGCGGGGGTCCCCAATGGAGTGCTCTCTACACAGGAGTCCTCCCTTTACTTATTGGGGACTTGGCCTGGAGGATGTTGCACGGGACAGTCACGTGCAATCGGTTTTTAAGTCGGTTCAAGGACTCCTAGGACGCCTGCAATTTCTGCGGTCTGGAAGAGTCCGTGTTCCATGTTTATGTAGAGTGTGTGAGGTTGCAGCCCCTGTTCCAATATTTGAAGGGGTTGCTCCTCATATTCTGGTTGCACTTCAGTCCCATGCTCCTGAGCTTTGGGCATCCTGTGCGGAGGGGAGCGGGCAGGTCAGAAGGCCTCCTCATAGGACTGCTCCTGGGCATGGCCAAGGTGGCCAATAACCGCGGGCGGTCGAGGGGGTCATTCAGCCCGACTGCCTGCCTCTCTTCCGCGGTTACATCCGAGCCAGGGTATCCCTGGAAATGGAACATGCGGTGTCCACCGGTACGCTCGCGGCCTTCCCCCGGGATCAAGATTTTAATTTAATTTGATAAAGTTGCCAAGTTAATTTAGATTTATGGGTTCTAGTGCCCTTTAAAAAAGGGGGCACTTGATTTAAACGTTCAACTTAAAATAGTTGTAGAGTTGTTGATCTCCTTGACCTGCGGAGGATGCGCGAGTGCCAGAAGATTTATTCGGCCGTATCCTCCGCCAGGATCAACTGGGAGAAATGTTCCGGACTTCTGGTGAGTCAGTGGCAGGTGGACTCCCTGCCGGAGGAGTTCAGGCCTTTTGCCTGGAGCACAACCCATCTCCTCTACCTTAGTCAAGCCGGGGAAGCCTGGCCGGCGAACAGGCAAGAGCTGGAGGCCAAAGTCACCGCTCGCCTAGGGCGCTGGACAGGACTGCTCCGAGTGCTGTCCTACAGGGGTCGAGCGCTAGTCATAAACCAGCTGGTGGCTGCTATGCTGTGGTACCGGCTGGTCACTTTGACCCCTCCCCCTGCGTTTGCACCAAGATAGAGAAGAAGCTGGTGGACTTCTTCTGGAACAACAGGAAGCACTGGGTCTCTGTTGCGGTTCTGAGTCTCCGGCTTAGGGAGGGCGGTCAGGCGTTGGTCTGCGACAGCACCCAGGCTGCGACTTTCTGTCTTCAGACCCTGCAGAGATACCTCTACGTCGAGCATCCTCCTAGGTGGCGTGCGCTGGTGACGTATTTCTTCCGCCAGCTGTACTGCCTCAATTGTGACACGCAGCTCCTGTTTGTGAGCCTGGGAGGTGTCTGGACCGCCATGCAGGGGCTGCCTGTCTTTTACCAGGAACTCATCAGGGTCTGGAACAAAGTCACCACCAAGCGCTGTTCTCCCCCATCTTGAGAGACGGCTGTCGTTTGGGAGCCACTGCTCAGGAATCCGTACCTCCACGAGCGCAGTTTTAGGTGGCAGGCAGACGAGAGGGCTGTGTTTGGCAAGGTGACCAGGGTCAGGGACCTGCTCGATGACGGAGGAGTGGGCTGGATGGCGCCAGAGGAGCTGGCACGGTGCCTATCCTGGGCTCATGTCCGGCGCGGGGGCCAATGCCATCGAGTCGCTAAAAACGGCGCTGGGCCCTGACTCCATTAGGTGCGTCGAGGAGGCTCAAGCACATGGGGCGATCCCGTCCGAACTGACCCCCATCCAGATGGAATTCCTTATCAGCGCCAAGCCCCGAAGCCTCCCTCAGGAGCCGGCACCTCACAACTTGAGCCTCCTTCAGGAAATCTCCTCCGTGCCTTTCAGTTCTGCGCAGAGGGGATTCCTATATGGGCTGCTCTTGCATACTCTCCACTTTACTATCCTCGTCTGCCGCCCGGACACGCCATGACACACCATCTTACCAAACGGAAGAGGCGGGGGTCCCCAATGGAGTGCTCTCTACGCGGGAGTCCTCCCTTTACTTATTGGGGACTTGGCCTGGAGGGTGGTGCACGGGGCAATCCCGTGCAATCGGTTTCTAAGTCGGTTTATGGACTCCCAGGCCGCCTGCAATTTCTGCGGTCTGGAAGAGTCCGTGTTCCATGTTTATGTAGGGTGTGTGAGGTTGCAGCCTCTGTTCCAATATTTGAAGGGGCTGCTCCTCAAATTCTGGCTGCACTTCAGTCCCATCTTTGGGCAGCCTGTGTGAGGGGAGCGGGCAGGTCGGAAGGCCTCCTTGTAGGACTGCTCCTGGGCATGGCCAAGGGGGCCATCACCTGGTCCAGGCAGCAGGCCGTCGAGGGGGTCGTTCAGCCCGACTGCCTGCCTCTCTTCTGCGGTTACATCCGAGCCAGGGTGTCCCTGGAGATGGAGCATGTGATGTATGCAGCACTCAAATCACTGACTCCACACAGTCTGGTGTTGTAGTAACTGCTGTGACCTTGGTCCTTTATTGTGTAACTCCAGAGTGCCCCTCAGGTGTGGTGGGCAGTCTTTTATACTCTGTCTCGCAGGTACTTTCGGGTCTCCCACCACAGCACTCCATTGTAACTATACATTTAATGAACATGGACAATACATAACATCTCACTTCCCCCACCCCAGTTCCAAAAACAAATTGCCGGTAACCTCGGCCTTGTTCGTCCTGGTTGATTTGTGAGTGTGAGTCCATGACCATCCACTTCCCTCTTCCCCCCCCCTCCCCCATGTAGAGATTATGTTTGAGATCTGGTGCAAGCATGTGGTGTTTGCAGTCCTTACATGGGTGATACAAGTACACAAACATAATCTCCAGTAGAAAGCAGGTACACACAGACAGTACATTTGTATGATACATATAGATGCGTTGAAGTTATATCAAAAGGTTGTAGGTACACTGAATAGTTATTAAATCCCAGCTCCACTGGGTGAGGTATGGTGGCGGCATATTGCCCCTTTTTGCCCGAGGTAATGGGCTGCGTTGAGACAGGGTATCGCAACTAGTGCATTGCCTCTGTTCTCAGAAAATAGTTGCCTTTGCGGCTTGTCTGCAACCGCTGACCAATTGCATAAATCACATAAAATCAGAAATCGCATTAATCCATTAGTCATGTTAGCCACAGATCCATTAACCCTTTTAACTGTGCATTGTGATATTAACTCTTTTCACCAATCATATCAATCAATTTACTCACAGTAATTTTAGCATCAAAATATTAACTTTTGTCATAAATGAAGTTATCATACAAATCACAGTAATCATTTTGACTCACTCTTGCCCTTACAAAAGTCTCTTTGTGGGGACCGCCAACGGTGCTAGGTCCCTTTAAGACTCCCGGGTACATTTCCCTTTTAAGACGCCATTTTGTTTTTCTCACGAGGTTTCTACTGGGCGCCGCCATTTTAGGTGCTCTGCTGGTGCCTGCCTGCCTCACTTTGCAGATCTCTGCTGCCTCGAGACTCGCCGCCATCTTGAACTCGCTGTGCTGGTGCCTGCTCTCCCTTTCTCCCGGGAGCCGCAACGCACCGGCCCCCGCACCGCCGCATCATCCGGAGCACCCCACGCAGCTGACCTTTTTGCCCGGGAGCCGGCACACACACACGTCCTCCGGAGCCGACCTCCTCACTGGCGCAGCTGATCCTGGACAAGCCCCGCTCCTCGGAGCACCGGCCCTCACGACGTCGCCGAGCGAGTCCCGCTCCCGAAACTGCCGATTCACCGCTCCTCCCGCTGCAAGTCCCGCGAACGGCCGCCTCTGCCTGCGAGCCCTTCTCTCTTCTCCAGCTCGGTCGGTGCTGCTGCTGGTTCCAGCGCCTCTTTCTCACTCTCAGACTCTGCAGGGGAGAGTCGACGGCCGCCGCTGCTCTGCCCAACCTCACACACGCTTCCTTCCCTGCCATCCGATCCAAAGGTGGAGGCCTGCTCTGCCTGGGAACACGGGGGACAGCGGTCTGTGGAGGAATGAAGTCTTCTCAGCTCCCACGGACCTTCCCCATCCATCCCCTGCCGAGTAGCGTCGGCCCATCGCCTGCAATGATCCACAAAGGTAAACCGTGCGTCTCGCCCCCGTGAGATACCTGCACATCCGCTCTGCCAAGAACAGTTATCAGTTCCTTGGTGTAGGTATGCTGCTTCGCCGTGACCGGGACCAGCTTGGGTCGTGCAGCTGGGTTGATCCACGGTTTATCAAAATTGTCCTGACTCATCAGCGACTGACCCGACCCCGTGTCCACTTCCATACTCACTGGGACTCCGTTAATCTTGACTTCCATAATAACTGGGGCCGAATCATTGGTGTCATGTATGTAACCTTTATGTAACACCACTACAATACTGTATATACTTCAGCAATGCACACCTTGACCACAGGGGGTGAACTTGTGGGGGACACTCCTTACCTGGTCATCCAGGTATATAAAGGGAGGTCCCACGCAGGGTCATCATTTCTTGGTTCTGTGAATAAAGATTCAGGTCATGGAGTGACCTTGTCCATAGAATGTGCCTTGTGTGGGTTTTGTGCTATTGAGTAAGAACATTACATTGGCGACGAGAAACGAGAATCAACGACCCATGAGAATGGCCACCGGTAGCACAGAGGAAAGGTACTGTGTTGGTGAGGACTGGGATGATTTCATTGAGAGGCTCCAGCAAAGCTTTGTCACAAAAGAATGGCTGGGAGATGCAGTGGCCGACAAGCGAAGGGCTCATCTGCTGACTAGCTGCGGACCTAAGACTTATGCGCTCATGAAGGACCGACTAGCACCCGAAAAGCCGGCGGACAAAACCTTTGAAGAGCTCAGCAAACTAATCGGTGAGCACCTCAAACCGGCGAGCAGCATACACATGGCCCGACACAGATTCTATACCCACCGACATCTTGAAGGACAGAGCATACAGACTTCATTGCGGACCTCCGGCGTTTGGCCAGCTTCTGTAAGTTCACAGACGCCTGCAGGGGGGAGATGTTAAGGGACTTCTTTATTGAGGGCATCGGTCATGCGGGGATTTTCCGAAAGTTAATTGAGACCAAGGACTTGACTTTGGAAGAGGCGGCATTGATGACTCAGACTTTCATGGCGGGGGAGGACGAAACCAAAATAATATACGCGCGCAATTCTGCCTCCAACGCGGCAGGGGATCAGGGAGTCAATATCATAAACGCGACTCAGAGCCCCGCAGGCAGGCAAGGGCAGTTCGACACATCCCAGGCAGCAATAGACCCCAGAGTAGGTTTTCAACAGAGACAATGGCAGGCTGAACGGACATTTACGCCATCACAGTGGACAATGCGGTCCGGGATGGGGCCATTGACACCCACTAACAGGGTACTCAAGGGCAGTAAAAGGGACAATCAGCGAGGAATGCCGGGTCATAGCTCCTTTGTTCACAACAATGGGAATCTCAGCTCATGTTGGAGGTGTGGGGGCAAACACTTTGCCAGGATTTGCAGGTTTCAACAATTTGTCTGCAGAAATTGCAACCTCAGTGGCCATTTAGCTCGAATGTGCAGGAAGCCTGTAACCAGGCTAATTTACGAGGCGGATGGACCAGAAGAGGGGTCTGTGATGCAGGATGACTCTTGGGCAAATCAATGGACGCTGAAGCTCAGCAGGTTCATGTGGCAAACATTCACAGCTCATATACCAAAATGCCACCAATGATGATGAAGGTTTTATTAAACGGCATCCCTGTATGCATGGAGCTGGACACGGGGGCCAGCCAGTCACTCATGAGCGTTCAACAATTCGAAAAGCTATGGCCACTCAAAGCCAGTAGATCCAAACTAGAACGTATTGAGACACAACTACGGACATATACCAAAGAAATCATTCCAGTACTAGGCAGTGCAATGTTGTCGGTCACACACAATGGATCAGTGAACCGGCTGCCGCTCTGGATTGTCCAGGGCAATGGTCCCGCACTGTTGGGGAGGAGCTGGTTAGCTGAAATGAACTGGAAATGGGGGGATGTGCACGCAATGTCATCTGTGGAGCGAAGTTCGTGCTCACAAGTCCTACAACAATTTGAGTCACTATTCCAACCTGGCGTTGGGACATTCAAAGGTACCAAAGTAGTGATATGCATCACCCTGGACGCCAGACCAGTGCACCACAAAGCCAGAGCGGTGCCGTATGTGATGCGGGAAAAGATCGAGACCAAATTGGACCATTTGCTGAGAGAGGGCATCACCTCGGCCATTGAATTCATCGACTGGGCGAGCCCCATCGTTCCCGTCCGAAAAGCGGATGGTTCTGTCAGGATCTGTGGTGACTACAAGGCCACTATAAATCGGGTGTCCCTACAAGACCAATACCAGCTCCCGAGAGCGGAGGATCTTTTCGCCACGCTGGCAGGCGGCAAGCTGTTTACCAAGTTGGATCTCACTTCAGCCTACATAACCCAAGAACTGGCCGACGAATCTAAACTACTGACCACCATCACTACGCACAAGGGACCGTTCGTTTACAACAGGTGCCCATTTGGCATTCGATCAGCGGCTGTGATTTTTCAAAGAAACATGGAAAGCCTGCTCAAATCCATTCCCGGAGCAATCGTATTTCAGGACGACATCCTGATCACGGGTCGTGACACCGAGTAACACCTCCACAACCTGGAGGAGGTGCTACGCCGACTGGGCCGGGTAGGCCTGCAACTCAAGAAGTCTAAATGTGTGTTTTTGGCTCCTGAGGTTGAGTTCCTGGGCAGGAGGGTTGCTGCAGATGGGATTTGGCCCACCAAATCCAAAACAGAGGCAATTCGACGAGCGCCCAGGCCCTGCAACACATTGGAGTTGTGTTCATTTCTGGGACTCTTGAACTATTTCGGGAACTTTCTGCCGAATTTAAGCACGTTGTTGGAGCCACTTCACATGCTCCTGCGTAAGGGTTGTGATTGGTTTTGGGGGGACTGTCAATCGGGCGCGGAACCTACTTTGTTCAAATAAGTTATTGACCCTGTACGACCCCTGTAAGAAATTGGTTCTGACATGTGATGCATCGTCCTATGGGGTCAGGTGCGTGTTGCAGCAGAGTAAAGCTGAGGGCCAACTACAACCTGTGGCTTATGCTTCCAGGTCACTCTCTCAAGCAGAATGGGGATATGGGATGGTTGAGAAGGAGGCACTCGCATGTGTCTATGGTGTAAAAAAAATGCATCAGTACCTTTTTGGCAGGAGGTTCAAATTAGAAATGGACCACAAGCCGTTAACATCCTTGTTGTCAGACAGCAAGGCTGTCAATGCCAACGCATCAGCTCGCATACAACGATGGGCTCTCACACTGGCTGCTTATGACTTCTCCATCCGGCACCGGCCCGGCACTGAAAATTGCGCTGACGCGCTCAGCAGACTTCCACTGGCCACCACCGAGGGGGCAGCAGAACAAAGCGCTGAGATGGTCATGGCCGTTAATGCCTTTGACTGCAGCTTCCCCATCACAGCCCGCCAGATCAAAATCTGGACTAACAGAGATCCCCTCCTATCTCTGATTAAGAAATGTGTCCTGACTGGGGATTGGGCGCCCGCACACAGAGCATGACCTGAGGAGGTCAGACCGTTTCACAGGCGGATGGATGAGCTCTCCATCCAAGCTGACTGCCTACTATGGGGCAGCCGGGTAGTCATGCCCCAGATGGCAGGGAGGCATTCATCAGGGAACTCCACAGCGAGCATTCAGGCATTGTGCTGATGAAGGCCATTGCCCGGTCACATGTTTGGTGGCCGGGAATTGATTCAGACCTGGAACACTATGTTCGCAGGTGCACGACGTGTGCCCAGCTGGGTAATGCCCCCATGGAGGCCCCGCTCAGCCCGTGGCCCTGGCACACCAGGCCATGGTCACGTATTCATGTAGACTACGCGGGCCCGTTCATGGGAAAAATGTTTCTCATTGTGGTAGATGCGTACTCGAAATGGATTGAGTGCATCATTTTGAATTGGTGCACGACATTCACCACTGTGGAGAGTCCACGTGTGGTCTTTGCAACCCACGGCTTGCCGGACATCCTTGTTAGCGACAATGGCCCATGTTTCACGAGCTACGAATCCCGGGAGTTCATGTCGGGCAATGGCATCAACCGTGTCAGGACCTCCAATGGCCAGGCGACACGTTCGGTCCAAATCATTAAACAAGGTATGCTCAGGATTCAAGGACCCTCCCTTCAATGCCGCCTATCGCGCCTCCTGCTGACCTATAGGTCCCGACCGCACTCGCTCACGGGGGTCCCGCCCGCTGAGCTACTTATGAAACGAACACTCAAAACTCGGTTGCCCCTCATTCGCCCAGTCCTGACCGACATGGTTGAGGGCAAGCGCCAGTCCCAAAACGAGAACCATGACCAAAATTCAAGGGGGAGATGTATAGAAATAAATGACCCCGTATTTGTCCTCAATCACGCCGTGGGGCCCAAATGGCTTGAAGATACTATAATAGACAAAGAGGGGAACAAGGTCATCGTGGTTAAACTTAACAATGAGCAGATATGCCGTAAGCATCTGGACGAAGTAAAAAAAATGGTTCAGCATGGACACTGAGGAACCCGAGGAAGATCATGAGATGGTGCTCACACCACCGCCAGTGAACGAGCAACAAGAACATTCAGCAGCATGCACAGTCCCAGCGGTCAGCCTGGACAGGCCGGAATCACCACAGGTGACAGACACTCACGCCAAGGCTCAACAACCAGAGCCCCAACTGCGGCGCTCCACGAGGGAGCATAGACCACCTGAAAGACTTAACCTATGATCCCAATAAGACTTTAGGGGGAGGTGATGTCATGTATGTAACCGCTATGTAACACCACATCAATACTGTATATACTTAAGCAATGCACACCTTGACCACAGAGGGTGAACTTGTGGGAGACACTCCTTACCTGGTCATCCAGGTATATAAAGGGAGGTCCCATGCAGGGTCATCACTTCTTGGTCCTGTGAATAAAGGTTCAGGTCATAGAGTGACCTTGTCCATAGAATGCGCCTCGTGTGGGTTTTGTGCCATTGAGTAAGGACATTACAGTCAGTACACATATACAGTCCAAATGCATCATCTTCTTCTGCCTGGTGCTGGGATGCCCGTCGAGCCAAACCGCAATGCTCCTCGCTGGACAGCAGATCATCTACCGTCTCCTCAGCCACATCGTGAGTCGTGTTTGTTTTGCACATACGCTGAAGGTGGCCTTTCGTGTGGCAGGTATTGCACGTATACTCTGCAAACCTGCACCGGTGAGCCCCATGGCTTCCTCCGCAGCGCCAGCATGGTGCTACTCGATTAGCCCCCCCTCGGCGGACTCTGAGTTCCAGGAACCTGAGGTCCGTGCTCTCTGTCCTGGGCAGAGCCACATTCTGCAGTTTAGTCTGTGACGGGCACTATCCTGTGAATAGTACCTGCCGGGTTCGAGAACGTGTGGATCATCTGCTTGGTGCTGCAAGTCGAGGTCATAAATGCCCGGCTGATGTTGATGGCTTGCTGTAGGCTGACTGTAGGTTCAGTAGATAGCAGCTTGTGAAGGAGCCCCTCATGGCCAATCCCCATAACAAAGACATCTCGCAATGCCTCCTTAAGGTGTGTGCCAAAATCACACGGCACCGCAAGTCTCCTGATGTCCGCAGCATATTTTGTGACATCTTGGCCCTCAGGTCTGCAGTGGTGGTAGAATTTGTGCCTGGCCGTGAGGATGCTCTCCTTCGGTTTCAGTTAGTTACGAATGAGTTCAATCAGCTGCTCATATGACTGGCCCCTTAGAAGATGAGAAGGGGGATTTAATAATGGGAAATGTAGAAATGGCTGAGACCTTAAACAATTATTTTGCTTCGGCCTTCACAGTGGAAGACACAAAAACCATGCCAAAAATTACTGGTCACGGGAATGTGGGAAGGGAGGACCTTGAGACAGTCATTATCACTATGGGGGTAGTGCTGGACAGGCTAATGGATCTCAAGGTAGACAAGTCCCCTGGGCCTGATGAAATGCATCCCAGGGTACTAAAAGAGATGGCGGAAGTTATAGCAGATGCATTCGTTATAATCTACCAAAATTCTCTGGACTCTGGGGAGGTACCAGCGGATTGGAAAGCAGCTAATGTAACGCCTCTGTTTAAAAAAGGGGGCAGACAAAAGGCAGGTAACTATAGGCCGGTTAGTTTAACATCTGTAGTGGGGAAAATGCTTGAAGCTATCATTAAGGAAGAAATAGCGGGACATCTAGATAGGAATAGTGCAATCATGGATTCATGAAGGGGAAATCATGTTTAACTAATTTACTGGAATTCTTTGAGGATATAACGAGCATGGTGGATAGAGGTGTACCGATGGATATGGTATATTTAGATTTCCAAAAGGCATTCAATAAGGTGCCACACAAAAGGTTACTGCAGAAGATAAAGGTATGTGGAGTCAGAGGAAATGTATTAGCATGGATAGAGAATTGGCTGGCTAACAGAAAGCAGAGAGTTGGAATAAATGGGTCCTTTTTGGGTTGGAAATCGGTGGTTAGTGGTGTGCCACAGGGATCGGTGCTGGGACCACAACTGTTTACAATATACATAGATGACCTGGAAGAGGGGACAGAGTGTAGTGTAACAAAATTTGCAGATGACACAAAGATTAGTGGGAAAGCGGGTTGTTTTGAGGACACAGAGAGGCTGCAAAGAGATTTAGATAGGTTAAGCGAATGGGCTAAGGTTTGGCAGATGGAATACAATGTCGGAAAATGTTAAGTCATCCACCTTGGAAAAAAAAACAGTAAAAGGGAATATTATTTGAATGGGGAGAAATTACAACATGCTGCAGTGCAGAGGGACCTGGGGGTCCTAGTGCATGAATCCCAAAAAGTTAGTTTGCAGGTGCAGCAGGTAATCAGGAAAGCGAATGGAATGTTGGCCTTCATTGCGAGAGGGATGGAGTACAAAAGCAGGGAGGTCCTGCTGCAACTGTACAGGGTATTGGAGTACTGCGTGCAGTTTTGGTCACCTTACTTAAGGAAGGATATACTAGCTTTGGAGGGGTTACAGAGACGATTCACTAGGCTGATTCCGGAGATGAGGGATTTACCTTATGATGATAGATTGAGTAGACTGGGTCTTTACTCGTTGGAGTTCAGAAGGATGAGGGGTGATCTTATAGAAACATTTGAAGTAATGAAAGGGATAGACAAGATAGAGGCAGAGAGGTTGTTTCCACTGGTCGGGGAGACTAGAACTGGGGGGCACAGCCTCAAAATATGGGGGAGCCAATTTAAAACTGAGTTGAGAAGGAATTTCTTCTCCCAGAGGGTTGTGAATCTGTAGAATTCTCTGCCCAGGGAAGCAGTTGAGGCTAGCTCATTGAATGTACTCAAATCACAGATAGATATATTTTTAACCAATAAGGGAGTTAAGGGTTATGGGGAGCGAGCGGGTAAGTGGAGCTGAGTCTATGGCCAGATCAGCCATGACCTTGTTGAGTGGCGGAGCAGGCTCGAGGGGCTAGATAGCCTACTCCTGTTCCTAATTCTTATGTTCTTATGTTCTTGTCCTTGGCGCTCGCGGGTGCCAACAAATCCCTGACGAGACGGTAAACCTCATCGCCACAACGGGACAGCAATATCGCCTTACGCTTCTCTATCAGTGCGTTCGTGTTCCCTGTCAGATCGTTTGCTATAAAATGGTACTCGAGCCTTTCCGTAAAGGCATCCCAGTCATTACCCTCTGTGAAATCCTTTAGCGTGCCCAAAGTAGCCATGGTTGCGTGAAGAGCTCGTCCGTGTCCTCGTCACCAATTTGTGATGTATGTAGCACTCAAATCACTGACTCCACACAGTCTGGTTTGTAGTAACTGCTGTGACCTTGGTCCTTTATTGTGTAACTCCAGAGTGCCCCTCAGGTGTGGTGGGCAGCCTTTTATACTCTGTCTCACAGGTACTTTCGGGTCTCCCACCACAGTGCCCCTTGTGGCGCACAATTGTAACTATACATTTAATGTACATGGACAATACATAACAGAGCACACGGTGTCCACCGGTACGCTCGCAGCCTTCCGTGAGAGGTGGCTGCTGGGGAATGGAGTGCATCATCACCCCCAGCAATCAAATTTAAATTTGATCCTTTGATGTTAAAAGTTGAATTTGTTTAACTTGTGGGTGTTAGTGCGCCTTTAAGAAAGAGGCACTTGATTTATAGTTTCAACTAAAATAGTTGTAGAGTTGTTAAATTGTGACTGGCTTAGCAAGACTCAATAAAACCCCAGTCAGTTGTGTTTCGGGGATCCACAATGAGGTATGTGGTTATGAGCCTCGATGATGAACTGGTAATGTTTAGTGTGATTGTTAAACCTTTGTTAATAAACCAAGTAGTTCTTACTAGCAATGTGTTGTTATGAATGTTTAAATGAAGAACCCATGAAGCAAATATATTACAATCATCATCATCATAGGCGGTTCCTCGAATGAGGATGACTTGTTTCCACATGAGTTCACAGATTTTTCAATGAAGGACCCGTTATTGCAGTACTGAACTCCAATTGAGGGGGTGGAAGATTTCTGTGCTTGGATTTTTTTAACGTGTGGTGACCGTTGCACATCAACCACCACACAGGCTTGGCAGAGCTAGGTCTTTATCCAGTGACAAGGGTTAACCATGGCGACTGGAGACTTGTTCTGCTGCACAGACCTAGTGGGAACTGTTGTGGGATTGGGAACAGGTTCGGGATTGGGAATAAGCACTGTCGGCCTAGATGATATCCTAATGGCTTTTAGAGATTTTCTGAGTTGATATATATGTGAACAATTTTGCAGGGGACCATGTTGAAGGGCCTTGTTCCATCCCCACTACCCATGGTCCAAACATCCCTACAGTCAGAACTCCATTAACCACACTCCAATTATCTTCTGGTATTTTTGTGGGACAAAGCCTTGCATGAGATTTTGAAACAAGGCAATCTTTTGTTTTGTGTTGTATGCTGTGCTTCCTGTCACTCCTGTGCTGAGGTTACTGGTGTGCCAAATGTAAGAGAGTGAAATTTGGGAGTCTCGGTTAGCTACCTGGTCCACCACAGTGTTTATTGGAGGTTCCAGTACACCAATAAGAATGCTGCTGTTAGACATCCACAACGTTTACGTTGATACTCTCTGTAAGATCTAGATTGCCACAATCATCCTTTGCTCCTAAAAACCCAAGCTTGCCGTCTCCTAATCGCTACTTGATTCTCCCCCTACTCTTTCCAACCTTGGTGTTGTCCTGCTCCCGGGTCCCATTCCTTTGACTTTAAAAATTATTTTTAATTTAATTTGTGGGCATCGCTGGCAAGGCCAACATTTATTGCCCACCCCTAATTGCTCTTAAAAAGGTGGTGGTGAGCCGTCTTCTTGAACTGCTGCAATCCTTGTGGTGAAGGTACTCCCACAGTGCTGTTAGGGAGGGAGTTCCAGGATTTTGACCCAACGACGATGAAGGAACAGCAACATATTTCCAAGTCAGGATAGTGTGTGACTTGATGGGGAACTTGGTGGTGGTGCTCCCATGTGCCTGCTGCCCTTATCCTTCTACATGGTAGAGGTCGCGGGTTTGGGAGGTGCTGCTGAAGAAACCTTGGCGAGTTGCTATCGTGCATCTTGTAGATGGTACACACTGCAGCCACAGTGCGCTGGTGGTGGAGGGAGTGAATGTTTAAGGTGGTGGTTGGGCTGCCAATCAAGTGGGCTGCTTTGTCCTGGATGATGTCGAGCTTCTTGAGTGTTGTTGGAGCTGCACTCATCCAGGCAAGTGGAGAGTATTCCATCACACTCCTGTGCCTGTAGATGGTGGAAAGGCTTTGGGGAGTCAGGGGTTGAGACACTTGCCACAGAATACCCAGCCTCTGACCTGCTCTTGTTGCTACAGTATTTAAGTAGCTGGTCCAGTTAAGGTTAGGTCAATGGTGACCCCCAGGATGTTGATAGTGGGGGATTCGGTGATGGTAAAGCCGTTGAATATCAAGGGGTGGTGATTAGACTCTCACTTGTTGGAGTTAGGCATTGCTTAGCACTTGTGTGGCACGAATGTTACTTGTCATTCATCAGCCTAAGCCTGAATGTCGTCCAGGTCTTGCTGCATGCGTGCATGGACTGCTTTATTTTCTGAGGTGTTGCGAATGGAACTGTGCAATCATCAGCGAACGTCCCCCACTTCTGACCTTATGATGGAGGGAAGGTCATTGATGAAGCTGAAGATGATTGGGCCTAGGATACTGCCCTGAGGAACTCCTGCAGCAATGTCCGCGGGCTGGGATGATTGGCCTCCAACAACTAAAGCCATCTCCCTTTGTGCTAGGTATGACTCCAGCCAGTGGAGTGTTTCCCCCTGATTCGTATTGATTTCAATTTCACTAGGGCTGCTTGATGCCACACTCGGTCAAATGCTGCCTTGATGTCAAAGGCAGTCACTCTCACCTCATCTCTGGAATTCAGCTCTTTTGTCCATGTTTGGACCAAGGCTGTAATGAGGTCTGGAGCCGAGTGATCCTGGCAGAACCCAAACTGGGCATCGGTGAACAGATTATTGGTGAGTAAGTACCACTTGATAGCACTGTTGATGACACCTTCCATCACTTTGTTGATGATTGAGAGCAGACTCTAATTCTCAATAATATAGTAACGCTACTGGAAGGCCCGAGGACTGCTGCAGGTCTCGGTGGCATTGGTTACTTAATAATATTCCATTCACTTCATTCCTAATTCATGCATTGCAATCAAATATAAATTATACATCCTAGATATCGAAGATAAATCCTTTGTATAATTAATAAAAATTCATTTCCTTTCTAAGTATTTAAGTGAAATGTCTACAGGACAATAAATGAGAATAGGTTTAGTCTGGAGTGCTGGGCTGGCCTCTGTTTTTGCTGGCAGGACTGTTCGTGCTTCCTCTGCTCAACGTCATCAAACTCTCGCTGCCAGATTTGCAAAAACTTGCCTGCACCCATTTCAGGCTTTGTGCCGCAAATTGATTCAAACTTTAAAACATTAAAAAAGAAGACAGTGAGGAGCCCCAGGGCTCGGTGGGTGAAAGCCCCGCCCAGTGTGGTACTGAGCCAGACTGAGCCAGGCAGACCAGCAAGGTCCCAGGTTTGAGCAGTCAGCTGATTTCAGCCAGGGTGGAGGTTTGGCCTCTACAATTGACCCCCAATACCCTTGGGTTGGGAGGAGCGGAAATCAGACAGGTTCCTGACCACTCTCCAGTGACCCTGTCAAGCATCAAGTCAGAACTGGGCTCAGTTCTGGCAACCCCTGTCCACCCCATGGTCAAATATGCTGTGGGCACACATGGGCAGAAAGGCCCGTTCGGTGAGCTGCTGGAGGCAGCGGAGTACCCACAGAACACATGGCCCACCGAGTGAGAGTGAATACCTGTAGAACAGTACCCTAGTGAAAGTCAGTGCCTTGCGGAAAGTGAGAGTCAGGAGCAGGGAACGTGGGGAGTGTTGGTGGAGGGGGGAGAGAATCAGAGAACGCATTTTACATTTATGAGATGAATGGACGATTTGCTTTGTTAAAGCAATGGGTCAGCATTGGCTCTCGGATAGCACTCTCGCCTGAGTCAGAAAGACCTGGGTTCAAATCCATCTCCAGGACTTGAGCCCATAATCTCGGCTGACACTGCAGTGAAGTACTGAAGAAAAGCTGCATTGCTGGAGTTGCCACTTTTTTGGATGAGATGTTAAACTGGGGCCCACCTGCTCCCTCAGGTGGATGTAATATATATACAATGGCACTATTCAAAAAAGAGCAGGGGAATTGTCCTGCCGACATTTATCCCTCGATCAACACCTAAAAACAGGTTATCTTCTCAGTTATTTCATTGCTGTATTGGGAGCTGGCTATGCGCAAATTGGCTGCTGCATTTTCCTACATTACAGCAGTGACCACACCTCATTGGCTGTAAAGCATTTTGCGATGTCCTGAGGTTGTGAAAGGTGCTGTAGAAGTGCAAGTTTTCACAAACCCAGCCGAGTTGCAAAAAATCACGCGTCATTGGATTGGGGATCTGATCGGAAAGTACCACCATTCACAGTGACCTCTCAGTGAGGAGGAATCAGCACCTGCCCCCTTCAGCGGGTGTCATTCAGGGCCGTGGCACACAGGAACCAGGCGGTTGCATGGCCCAGATCTCACGGCCCTGGTCCCTGTGGAGGAAACACAAGAACAGGAAGCAGTGAGAGAGGACAAGTCAGAATTACTGGTGGGGACTGAAGTCATTGGTCGGCTGAACATAACATAAGAATTAGGAACAGGAGTAGGCCATCTAGCCCCTCGAGCCTGCTCTGCCTGCTGTTGACCTTGGCCGAGGAATTCGGTGCATTTGCATTCGGGGCGCAAATGAGTTTGTGACCGGGCGTGGCACTGTTAATGATGCCCGCCGTATTGGGTGGGAGTTTAGCAGCAGCGCTAAAGCATTGCGCCTTGATCTCCTGCGCCCGGTGATCGCCACGCGCATTGCCCCGATAGCGCCCTGGCCCCGAAATTGGCTTTCGCCCCTTGCAGCTGCGCCAGGCGATAACACCAGCAGCTTTAGGGGATGCGTATCGGGCGGCCGGCTGCTCCGGGGCCAGAGTTAAAGGCGAGGTGACCGAATGCAGGAAAAAAAACAGTACCTTTTCCTTGCCGCTCCTGATGCAGTTTCTTCGCGGGGTTGTGGGCTGTGATCTTTCAGCCCAGCACTGCTTGATCGCGCAGCAACCCCGCTCCCCGGTGGTCCAGATAGGTCCCTTTTCCCCTTGCAGAGTCGGCAGCGTGGGCCCGTCCCTTTAATTGCGGGAAGGGCCCCTCAGACGAGACAGCGCTGCACGGCCCAGTGTGCAGCGCTTCTGAGGGATCCGCCCCGGGACAGAAGTGGAGCGCTTGATTTAACGCTCCACTTCCTTCCGGGGCGGTATCCCAAATTTATCAAGGGGGGGGGGGGGCAAGACTTCTGCGCTTGCCGCTAAGTCTCGCGCCTCCCGAGTGTTACCGACCCCAAGCGGGGCGATACCAAATTTCTCCCCCCTTGCGTTTAATTGCTCTGCGCTGTCCTTCTGCTTCTAGCCTGCAGCAACAGATTTCTAATTCTCGGTGTTAAGTACGTGAACTTGTTGCTGGGAACAAATACTGTATCAGGCGGCAGCACTCTCTCCTCTGAGTCAGAAGGCTGTGGATTCAAGACAAACTCCTGGACTTGAGACTGATACTTCACTGCAGTATTGAGGGAGTGCTGCATTGCCAGAGATATCATCTTTCGGATGAGTTGTTAAACTGAGAGCCCGGGGTAATTTTAACCTAACCCGGCCAGTGGGGAACTAAAGCCCTCGGGTCGAACGCTGGGTTTACATCCCACCTGACTTTAATCCCTGTTAAGTTTTATCAGCATTCCACCCGTTCCTGTCAGCTACCCACCGAGCACGAGTGAGTTAGTTCAAAATGACTCCCTCCCCCACCGCTTGCCTGTCCTGAGAATGTGAGAGGTACTATATAAATGCAAGTTCTTCTCTCACATATGAAAAAGTGTATATACATTGAGCCTTTGGAAATCAGTATCAATAGTAGAGCTCTATCGCCCTCTGGTGGTTAGCTGGTAACTCTCAGCCACTTTCAATGTCTGTGCTTTCTCCACTCCTCCACTCTTGTTTGGTATCTCACCTCAGTAATCGTTTTCATTGCATGCCTGCATCAAAACCGAGCCCACCCTGCCCTCGGCTAATGCCCATACACTGCAACTTTCCAAGAGTTACTGTTTGGTGATCGGCCATAGAAACCATGGCAGTTGTAGTCTCCATCGCCATCCAGCTGAGATCAGACCTGGTGTACGACGCAGCAACACAGCGGGCTGTGCGTTCACCACCATGGCCATTGGCGGGGAAATAATTTCACCAAGTTTCATGCAAATTGGTCAATAATGTGCTCATTCTCAGCATCAATGATAGATATAACTCACACAAAGTAAACATACATTCATTGGCAGAGTCCCTAGGGAGGTTTGAAGCATCAATTATTTATTGACCTGTGCAAAACACAAAGACGGAAGCAGCTGGTGGCCTTATTGTTTGGATTAGAATGAGTGTTTTTCACAGATGTAAATGGCATCGGGTTGTTGACAAATTGTTGCAGGCCTCAGGTTCTGAGTATTTGTTTGTGTGCGTGATATGTTTGTGATTTGTGTTATGTTTGTGTGTATGCGTGTGTGTGGTGTGTATGTGTGTGTCTATGTGTATGTGTTGGAGTGTTTGTGTGTGTGTCTATGTGTGTGTTGGAGTGTTTGTGTGTGTGTCTATGTGTGTGTTGGAGTGTTTGTGTGTGAGTCTATGTGTATGTGTTGGAGTGTTTGTGTGTGTGTTTATATGTGTGTGTTGGAGTGTCTGTGTGTGAGTCTATGTGTGTTGGAGTGTTTGTGTGTAAGTCTATGTGTGTGTGTTGGAGTGTTTGTGTGTGAGTCTATGTGTGTGTGTGGTGTGTATGTGTGAGTCTATGTGTGTGTGTTGGCGTGTCTCATGTTGTAAATAAGATTGATCTTGTTTCATTTGCACCTTTTTTTTTGCAGGATTGAAAAGAGGAGAGAAGACGGGGTGAATTGGGAGTACGGATTAAATCAGCTTGTACACTGTGAGAACCATGTCAACACTGTCAACTCATGCTGTAACACGAAAGCAGAATCTGACAGATTTGCTAAGGTCGGCTGCCAGAAATATCTGGTTAAAACAACACGCACCGGGACCTTTGCTTCGTGGTTGTTTGGTCTTCACATTGTATAGGAGCACTTCAGGTGATACTGAGCTCAGGTATTAAAAGGCTGAAGGTTGTAGGAGCCAGAGAAGACTGAGGAGCTCCACACTTCTTGTTATGTAGGCAACCCTTTGTAACCAGTATTATACTGCCGCCAGAGGGCGTACCTGCATTTGGGGTTAGGGTACCCTTGGGAGCACTGTATATAAGCAGGCCTCCCATGTTGTACCAGCACTCTGGAGTTAAAATAAAGGAACTAAGGTCACACTTACTCACGTCTACAGTACTCCGTTACATTACTTTGTTATGAACATAACAACTGGTGACGAGACAACGAACCACTCCGTGAAAATGCAGAGAACTGTTGGTATCTTGGAGAAATTCTCAGAAGGGGAAGATTGGGAGGCCTTCGTGGAGCGACTTGACCAATACTTCGTGGCCAACAAGCTGGAAGGGAGTGTGAACATTGCCAAACGAAGGCCGATCCTCCTCACCGTCTGCGGGGCAACAACCGATGGCCTCATGAAGAATCTTCTTGCTCCGGTGAAACCAACAGCCAAATTGTACGAAGAACTGTGTACGCTGGTCCGGGAGCACCTAAATCCGAAGGAGAGCGTTCTGATGGCAAGGTATCGATTTTACACATGTCAACGGTCTGAAGGCCAGGAAGTGGCGACTAAGGCGCCTTGCCTTGCAGGACACTGTGAATTCGATGGATTCCTGGAGCAAATGCTAAGAGACTTTTTTGTGCTTGGCATTGGCCATGAGGTTATCCTTCGCAAACTATTGACTGTTGAAACACCGAACCTGAGCAAAGCCATAACGAAAGCCCAGGCATTTATGTCCACCAGCGATAACACCAAACAAATTTTGCAGCATAAAGAGGTTTCGGCAAGTACTGTACACAAAGTAACGTCATTTTCAGGCAGGAATGCATATGGCAGAATGTACACGCCTGCAGCTGCAAGACCTCAGATGACCCAGAGTCTGCCATCAAACGTTAATGCAAGGCAGTTAACACCTTGTTGGCGCTGCGGAAATGGTCATCGAGCCTATCAAGCGGAAATGATCATCGAGCCCATCAATGCCGCTTCAAACACTGCGTGCAAAGGCTGTGGAACAAAGGGACACCTCCAGCGAATGTGCAGATGAGTTGCAAACCACCACGTTGCAGAGGAAGATCGATCCATGGCGGATCAAATTGAATTAGAGACTCGAACCGAGGAGGCAGAAGTGTACGGGGTACACACCTTCACCACGAAATGTCCACCCATCATGTTAAAAGTCGAACTCGACAGAATTCCAGTATCCATGGAACTGGACACTGGTGCGAGTCAGTCTATCATGAACAAAAAAGCCTTCGACAGGCTGTGGTGCAACAAGGCACACAGGCCCAAGCTTAGCCCCATTCATACCAAGCTGAGAACTTACACTAAAGAGTTGATCCCTGTGATTGGCAGCGCAGCAGTAAAAGTCTCCTATGATGGAGCAGTGCACCAACTCCCACTTTGGATTGTACCAGAAGATGGCTGCACACTGTTCGGCAGAAGCTGGCTGGGGAAAATCTGCTGGAACTGGGACGACATCCGAGCGCTCTTGTCCATCGACGACGCCTCATGTGCCCAGGTTCTGAGCAAGTTTCCGTCGTTGTTTGAGCCAGGCATCGGAAGTTTCTCGGAAGGTCAAAATCCACTTGGTTCCCAGTACACGACCCATCCACCACAAGGCACGGGCGGTGCCCTATATGATGCGAGAGAAAGTGGAGATCGAACTAGACAGGCTGCAGCGAGAAGGCATCATCGCGCCAGTGGAGTTCAACGAGTGGGCCAGTCCGATTATCCCAGTCCTCAAGGGCGATGGCACCGTCAGAATCTGTGAGGATTATAAAGTAATGATTAACTGTTTTTCGCTGCAGGACCAGTACCCGCTACCCAAGACAGGCGACCGATTTGCGACGCTGGCAGGAGGAAAAACGTTCACCAAGCTGGAATTGACCTCGGCCTACATGACGCAGGAGCTGGCGGAATCCTCGATAGGCCTCACCTGTATCAACACGCACAAAGGTCTGTTCATCTACAATAGATGCCCGTTTGGGATTCGATTGGCCATGGCTATTTTTCTAAGGAACATGGAGAGCCTGCGAAAGTCGGTCCCGCGCACCGTGGTTTTCCAGGACGACATGTTGATCACTGGTCAGGACACCATCGAACACTTGAAGAACCTGGAAGAGGTTCTAAGTCGGCTAGATCGTGTGGGACTCGGGTTGAAATGCTTGAAGTGTGTTTTCCTGGTGCCAGAGGTCGCGTTCTTAGGGAGAAGAATCGCGGCAGACGGCATCAGACCCACCGACGCCAAGACGGAGGCCATCAAGAACGCGCCGAGACCACAGAACATGACGAAGCTGCGGTCGTTCCTGGAACTCTTCAATTATTTTGGTAATTTCCGACCCGGATTAAGCACCTTGCTAGAACACCTACATATGTTGCTACGCAAGGGAGATGACCGGGTATGGGGGAAATCACAAGAAGCTGCTTTTGAGAAAGCCAGAAATCTGTTATGTTCCAACAAACTTCTTCTTCTGTATAACCCATGCAAACGCTTAGTGCTAGCTTGTGATGCGTCTTCATATGGGGTCAGGTGTGTGTTACAACAAGCAAACGAATCGGGAACATTGCAACCGGTCGCTATGCTTCCAGGAGTTTGTCCAAGGCCGAAAGGGCCTACAGCATGATTGAAAAAGCTCTGGCATGCATTTACGGGTAAAAAAAAAAATGCACCAGTATCTGTTTGGTCTTAAGTTTGAGTTAGAAACTGACCATAAGCTGCTCATATCGCAATTCTCAGAGAGCAAAGGGATTAACACCAATGCCTCTGCTCGCATCCAAAGATGGGCGCTCATGCTGTCTGCATACAACTATGTAATCCACCACAGACCAGGCACAGAGAACTGTGCTGATGCTCTCAGTCAGCTACCATTGCCCACACCGGGATGGAAATGGCACAGCCTGCAGACTTGCTCTTGGTGATGGATGCCTTTGAAAACGAAAAGTCACCCGTTACGGTCCACCAGTCAGGATCCCCTACTGTCCGTTGTAAAAAACTGTGTCCTCCATGGGAGCTGGTCCAGCATCCCAGTGGAGATGCATGTTCCAGCGGCGCAAAGATGAAATGTTGATACAGGCGGACTGACTTTTGTGGGGTAATCGCGTGGTTTTGCCTAAGAAAGGCAGGGAAACATTCATATGCGACCTACACAGTACCCACCCAGACACAGTAATGATGAAAGCTATAGCCAGATCCCATGTGTGGTGGCCCGGCATCGACTCAGATTTGGAGTCTTGTGTGCACCAATGCAACACTTACTCTCAACTGAGCAATGCACCCAGGGAGGCACCGCTAAGTTTGTGGTCATGGCCCTCCAAACCGTGGTCTAGGATCCACGTTGACTTTGCTGGCCCGTTTCTAGGCAAAATGTTTTTGGTTATTGTGGATGCTTATTCAAAATGGATTGGGTGTGTAATAATGTCTGTAAGCACGTCCACTGCCACCATTGAAAGCCTACGAGCCATGTTTGCCACGCATGGCCTGACTGATGTCCTTGTCAGCGACAATTGGCCGTGCTTCACCAGTGCTGAATTCAAGGAATTCATGAGCCGCAATGGGATCAAGCACATCACATCTGCCCCGTTCAAGCCCACATCCAATGGCCAGGCAGAATGGGCAGTCCAAACGCGTGTCGGAAGGCTCCCTGCAGACCCGCCTGTTCCGAGTTCTGCTCAGCTACTGCACCAGATTCCACTCGCTCACCGGGGATCCCCCCAGCCGAGCTGCTCATGAAAAGAGCGCTCAAAACAAGGTTCTCTCTTGTCCACCCTGATCTCCATGATCACATCGAGGACAGGCAGCATCAACAAAGCATGTACCATGACCATGCAAATTTGTCACACGATATTGAAGTCAATGACCCTGTATTTGTACTCAACTACAGACATGGTCCCAAATGGCTCGCTGGCACTGTCGGAGCCAAAGAAGGGAGTAGGGTGTTTGAGGTCAAACTTGCAAATGGACTAACTTGCAGAAAGCATTTGGACCAAACCAAATTGCGATTCACAGAAAGCCACGTTCAACCCGAAGAGGGCACCACCAACTTCGGCCCTCCCACACACACACACACACACAAAGTGGCAACCGACATCACGGTTGACCACGAAGCTGAACTCACCATCCCCAGCAGCCCAGCAAGGCCAGCTGCACAGCAGCCCAGCGAAGAACCAACCAATTCACCTACACCTGCCTTTGTACCAAGACGATCGACTAGGGAGCGAAAGGCCCCAGATCGTCTCACCCTGTAAAGAAGTGTACTTATTGACTTTGGGAGAGAGTGATGTTATGTATGCAACCCTATGTAACCAGTATTATACAGCCACCAAAGGGCGTACCTGTTGGAGTCCCAAGGGAACCCAGCATCACTTGGGAGCACTATATATAAGCAGGCCTCCCATACTGTACCAACACTCTGGAGTTAGAATAAAGGAACTAAGGTCACACTTACTATCGTCTTCAGTACTCAGTTACATTATTTTGTTATGAACATAGAAACATAGAAAATAGGTGCAGGAGTAGGCCATTCGGCCCTTCGAGCCTGCACCGCCATTCAATGACTGAACATGCAACTTCAGTACCCCATTCCTGCTTTCTCGCCATATCCCTTGATCCCCCTAGTAGTAAGGACTACATCTAACTCCTTTTTGAATATATTTAGTGAATTGGCCTCAACAACTTTCTGTGGTAGAGAATTCCACAGGTTCACTCTCTGGGTGAAGAAGTTTCTCCTCATCTCGGTCATAAATGGCTTACCCCTTATCCTTAGACTGTAACCCCTGGTTCTGGACTTCCCCAACATTGGGAACATTCTTCCTGCATCTAACCTGTCTATAAACCCATCAGAATTTTAAACGTTTCTATGAGATCCCCTCTCATTCTTCTGAACTCCAGTGAATACAAGCCCAGTTGATCCAGTCTTTCTTGATATGTCAGTCCCGCCATCCCGGGAATCAGTCTGGTGAACCTTCGCTGCACTTCCTCAATAGCAAGAATGTCCTTCCTCAAGTTAGGAGACCAAAACTGTACACAATACTCCAGGTGTGGCCTCACCAAGGCCCTGTACAACTGTAGTAACACCTCCCTGCCCCTGTACTCAAATCCCCTCGCTATGAAAGCTAACATGCCATTTGCTTTCTTAACCGCCTGCTTTACCTGCATGCCAACCTTCAATGACACCCAGGTCTCGTTACACCTCTCCTTTTCCTAATCTGTCACCATTCAGATAATAGTCTGTCTCTCTGTTTTTACCACCAAAGTGGATAACCTCACATTTATCCACATTATACTTCATCTGCCATGCATTTGCCCACTCACCTTACCTATCCAAGTCACTCTGCAGCCTCATAGCATCCTCCTCGCAGCTCACACTGCCACCCAACTTAGTGTCATCCGCAAATTTGGAGATACTACAATTAATCCCCTCATCTAAATCATTAATGTACAGTGTAAACAGCATAGCATAGCACTTCTGATGTCCAGGACCGTGCCTTCAATAACCTTGCTGGGAGAGCGGAGGACTGCAGGGGAGTAGAACAATAACAACAGCCGGTTACATTTATGTAACACTTTTAACATAGAAAACATTACAAGTCGTTTCACAAGAGGAGAGAAAATGGGCGATGAGTAGGAGATGAATTAGGGGACGTGACCCAAGGCCTGAGGATGCGGGATGAGCTTATAGGACAATGCGTTTGGAGCTTAGGAGGAACAAGACATGGAGCAATCACTGTGGTAGCATCAATAAAATGGAAATAGTCACAAGAAAGGTTATGGTGCGGACAAAATGGTTGGAATTGCCAACTGTCAAACCCTCTAATGCTTCATTTAAACTCACATATCACACATAACCCCGTGCCTAGCAAAATACACAACACACCACAAACTGGGGGGTTTCATTCATAAAATACTGCATTGAAAGGTCATCGACCTGAAACGTTAACTCTGTTTTTCTCTCTCTCCACAGATGCTGTCTGACCTGCTGAGTATTTCCAGAACTGTATTTGTGTTTTTATCGGAGTGGTTTAATATTTGCCCATCGACAATGTTGCTCATTCACAGGACAAACTTAGATTTCATTTTGCGCTCATTTCATGGGGTTTGTTTTAGCACTGGAGGTTAACAGATGATCGTACACACAGCACTTCTTAAAATTTGCTTTTAAACAAAGTAACTGTGCCAGATTCTATGGTTCGCAAGAAAAAGAGTGAGGCGCTATTTTCAGTAAAAAGGTGAATTATAAACCCACTTTTAAAAAAGAGCTGAAATATGCTGGAAACACATAACAGTCCTGTCAGTATTTGGAACGAAACAAGGCAGGTCAGTGTTTCAGATAGAGACCATCTGATGGCTCTCTAATGACCAGATCTGAGGAAGGGTCTTTACCCCAAATGGTGAACGGGCTCACTTCTTTTCAGCTGTTGATGACATGGGGCCAAACACTGGGGGGGTAAGAGGGGGCCCTGCTTCCCTCCTCATGGGTACTGTGTAGGTCGCATATGAACGTTTCCCTGCCTTCCTTAGGCAAAACCACGCGATTACCCCACAAAACCTGGTTTTGAGCGTCTTTTTCATTAGCAGCTCCGCGGATGGGAACCCTGTGAGTGAGTGTGGTCGGGATCTATTGGCCAACAGGAGGCTTGATAAACGGCTTTGTAGGGAACCCCCTTGGATTCTGAGCATCCCCTGTTTGATTATCTGCACTGCTCGTTCTGCCTAGCCGTTTGAGGCCGGCTTGAACGGTGCCGTTCTGACATGGTTGATACCATTTCCTGCCATAAAGTCCTGGAATTCAATGCTTATAAAGCATGGGCCATTGTCGCTGACCAAGATGTCCGGTAGACCATGGGCGGCGAACATCGCCCGTAGACTTTCTACCGTGGCAGAGGATGTGCTTGAATTGAGAATATCACACTCGATCCATTTGGAGTGGACGTCCACTACAACCAAAAACATTTTTCCCATGAAAGGACCTGCGTAGTCCACATGGATGCGTGACCATGGCTTGGCGGACCAGGACCAGGGGCGAAGGGGGGGCTTCCCTGGGCGCATTGCCCAGCTGGGCACACGTGTTGCACCTGCGAACACAAAGTTCCAGGTCTACATCTATCCCTGGCCACCAAATGTGTGACCTGGCAATTGCCTTCATCATGACAATGCCCGGGTGTTCATTGTGGAGTTCTCTGATGAACATCTCTCTGCCCATCTGGGGCATGACTACTCGGTTTCCCCACAGTAGGCAATTGGCCTGAATCGAGAGTTCATCCTTGCGCCTGTGAAATAGTTTGAATTCCTCAGGGCATGCCCCGTACGTGGCTGCCCAGTCCCCATTCAGGACACATTTCTTGACTAAAGACAGTAGCGGGTCTCTATTTGTCCAGACTTTGATCTGACGGGCTGTCAGGGGTGAGCCTTCGCTTTCAAAAGCTTCCACAGCCATGACCATCTCAGCAGCATGCTCGGTTGTCCCCTTGGTGGTGGCTAGTGGGAGCCTGCTGAGTGCATCGGCGCAGTTTTCAGTGCCCGGTCTGTGCCGAATTGTATAGTCATAGGCGGCTAATGTGAGTGCCCACCTCTGTATGCGGGCCGACGCATTTGCATTTATGGCCTCGTTGTCGGCCAAAAGGGACGTTAGGGGTTTGTGATCTGTCTCCAGCTCAAATTTCCTGCCAAACAGGTACTGGTGCATTTTTTTTACTGCATATACACAAGCAAGCGCTTCCTTTTCTACCATCCCGTAGCCCATTTCTGCCTGGGACAGACTTCTGGAGGCATAAGCTACCAGCTGTAATTGACCCTTGGCATTAACATGCTGCAACACATACCCGACCCCATAGGACGATGCATTGCACGTTAAAACAAGTTTCTTACATGGGTTATATAGCGTTAACAGATTGTTGGAGCATAACAAATTGCATGCTCTATCAAAAGCCCTTTCCTGGCTGTCCCCCCAGACCCATTCACGACCTTTGCGTAGGAGCACGTGTCGCGGTTCTAACAATGTGCTCAATTTTGGAAGAAAGTTACCAAAATAGTTCAGGAGCCCCAGGAACGAACGCAGCTCCATTGTGTTATGGGGTCTGGATGCTCTCTGGATCGTTTCCGTTTTGGACGCAGTAGGGCTGATCCCATCTGCTGCTACCCTCATCTCCAGGAATTCTACCTCTGAAGCTAGGAAGACGCACTTCGCCCTTTTCAGTCGCAGCCCTACCCGGTGCAGTCTGCGTAGCACCTCCTCAGGTTGTGGAGGTGTTCTTCAGTATCGCAACTCGTGATGAGGATGTCGTCTTGAAAAACCACCGTTCTTGGAATCGACTTGAGGAGGCTTTCCATATTTCGTTGAAAGATCGCGTCGGCCGAGCGAATCCCGAACGGACATCTGTGGTACTCAAACAATCCCTTGTGTGTTGTGATGGTGGTCAGCTTCTTCGACTCACTCGCCAGCTCCTGGGTCATATAAGCTGAGGTCAGGTCCAATTTTGAAAAAAGTTTGTCACCGGATAGCGTTGCAAAGAGGTCCTCCGCTCTCGGTAGCGGGTACTGATCTTGGACTGACACCTGATTGATGGTGGCCTTGTAATCACCACATATCCTGACCGACCCATCCGCCTTGAGCACCAGCACAATCAGGCTCGCCCAGTCACTGAATTCGACTGGCGAGATGATGCCTTCCCTCAGCAGGTGGTCCAATTCACCTTCTATCTTTTCCCGCATCACGTACGGCACCGCTTTGGCCTTGTGGAGTACTGGCCTGGCGTCCGGGTTTGTGTGAATCACTACCTTGGTCCCCATGAAAGTGCCAATGCTGGGTTGAAATAATGAGTCAAATTTGTCCAGGACGTGTGAGCATGATATTCGCTCCACAGAAGAAATTGCATTGACATTGCCTGTTTTCCAGTTCATGACAGCAAGCCAAGTAGTGCGGGACCGTCCCCTGGGACAATCCAGAGTGGCTGTCTGTTCTCTGAATCTTTGTGGGTCATGACTACCATGGTGCTGCCTAGCACCGGAATGATGTTCTTTGTATATGTCCGTAGCTGTGCGTCAATCGGCAATAATGTTGGCCTCCTGGCCTTGGATGCCCACAACTTGTCGAACTGTTTGATACTTATCAGGGATTGGCTGGCCCCTGTGTCTAGCTCCATTGATGCTGGGATGCCATTGAGGAGCACTTTCATCATTATCGGTGGCGTCCTGGTGTATGAACTGTATACGTGCTCCACATGAACTCGTTAAACTTCAGCTTTCAGCGATTTCCCCCAGTGTCCATTTGGCCTCGTAGGGCTTACATCGGGCCCGTCCTCCTCGTACATCAACCTGGCTGCAGGCTTCCTGCACATACGCGCCAAGTGACCGCTGACGTTGCAATTTCTGCAGGTATATTGCTGATACCTGCAAGCTCTAGCTGTGTGTTTGCCTCCACACCTCCAACATGAGCTGTTGTTGGAAACAAAAGGTCCATTACCAGTCGATCGTCTCTGACTGTCTCTGTAATTGTCCTTAAGCGCACCATTGACAGGTGTTGATGGCCCCATTACTGGCCGCATTGTCCCTTGCGATGGCATGAATCACCATTCAGCTAGCCATTGTCTCTGTTGAATTCCCCCTTTGGGTTCGACTACATGCTCAGGCATGTCCAATTGCCCTTGTCTGCATGGAGAACTGTGTGCTGCGTTAACAATGTTGACTCCCTGTCCATTTGCTGCATTTAAGTCAAGATTTTTGTCAAACATCATTCTGGTCTCTTCCTCTCCTGAGATAAATGTCTGGGCCATCAAAGCCGCCTTTTCCAGGGTGAAGTCTTTGGTCTCAATCAGTTTCCTGAAAACCCCAGCATGCCCAATGCCCTCAATAAAAAAAGTCTCGCAGCATCTCCGCTCTGCATGCATCTGGGAACTTACATAGGCTCGCCAGTCGCCGGAGGTCTGCCACGAAGTCTGGAACGCTTTGCCCTTCTCGCTGCCGGTGCGTGTAAAACCATTGTCTCGCCATGTGCATGCTGCTCGCCGGTTTAAAGTGTTCCCCGATCAACTTACTGAGCTCTTCAAAATCTTGTCCGCCGGCTTCACTGGCGCTAGAAGGTCCTTCATCAGGGAGTACGTCCTGGATCCACAAACCGTCAGGAGATGAGCCCTGCGTTTGTCGGCCGAATCCTGTCCCAACCATTCCTTAGTGACAAAACTTTGCTGTAGTCTCTCAATAAAATCGTCCCAATCATCACCAACACAGTACCTCTCTTCTGTGCTGCTAGTGGCCATGCTTGCGTAGTTTAAATCCCAATTTCTTGTCGCCAATATGTCCTTACTTTACAGTATAAATGCACATGAGGCCCATACTTGAGAGAGGGTCACTCTGTGACCAGTAACCTTTATTCGCCAGCACTGAAATGATGAAGGTGGGTGGAGCTTCCCCTTTTATACCTGAAGGTCCAGGTTAGGAATGTCTCCCACAAGTTCACCACATAGTGGTCAATGTTCTCACGGTGTACAACTTAGGTCAGTTTATACATGGGTTACAATGACAGTTGAATACATGACAGCAACCATATCCTCCTCTCCTGCCCTCCAACTCCTCAGCTGGCAGAC
Source organism: Pristiophorus japonicus (assembly GCF_044704955.1). Classification (NCBI taxonomy): domain Eukaryota; kingdom Metazoa; phylum Chordata; class Chondrichthyes; family Pristiophoridae; genus Pristiophorus; species Pristiophorus japonicus. The sequence goes on from NC_091994.1 coordinate 37,868,355, forward strand.
CAGTTTTCCGTTTGTGTTTCAGGTCTCCAGCAGTCAGTTTTATTGTAATCTCTAAAATATGTAGCAGTCTTTTTTTCTTTGATGCATCCAGAAAGGTGAGATTTTGCAATCCAGATTGAGGGGCTCAGAGACACATTGATGAATGAAGAAACAGACTACGTGACTGCGATGATAAAAACAGAAAATGCTGGAAATACCCAGCAGGTCAGGTAGATCTGTGGAGAGAGAAACAGAGTTAATGTTTCAGATCGATGGCCCTTCGTCAGAACTGGAAAAAGTTAGAGCTTTATATGAGCTTTTTAAGCAAGTGTAGGAGTGGGGGAAACATAGAAAATAGGTGCAGGAGTAGGCCATTCGGCCCTTCGAGCCTGCACCGCCATTCAATGAGTTCATGGCTGAACATGCAACTTCAGTACCCCATTCCTGCTTTCTCGCCATACCCCTTGATCCCCCTAGTAGTAAGGATGACATCTAACTCCCTCCTAAATACATCTAGTGAACTGGCCTCAACAACTCTCCGTGGCAGAGAATCCCACAGGCCCACCACTCCCTGGGTGAAGAAGCCTCTCCTCATCTCGGTCCCAAATGGCCCACCCCCCCATCCTTAGACTATGACCCCAGGCTCTGGACCTCCCCAACATTAATAAGAACATAAGAAGATAAGAATTAGGAACAGGAGTAGGCCATCTAGCCCCTCGAGCCTGCTCCGCCACCCAATAAGATCACGGCTGATCTGGCCGTGGACTCAGCTCCACTTACCCGCCCGCTCCCCATAACCCTTAATTCCCTTATTGGTTAAAAATCTATCTATCTGTGACTTGAATACATTCAATGAGCCAGCCACAACTGCTTCCTTGGGCAGAGAATTCCACAGATTCACAACCCTCTGGGAGAAGAAATTCCTTCTCAACTCGGTTTTAAATTGGCTCCCCCGTATTTTGAGGCTGTGCCCCCTAGTTCTAGTCTCCCCGACCAGTGGAAACAGCCTCTCCGCCTCTATCCTGTCTATCCCTTTCATTACTTTAAATGTTTCCATAAGATCACCCCTCATCCTTCTGAACTCCAATGAGTAAAGACCCAGTCTACTCAATCTATCATCATAAGGTAACCCCTTCATCTCCGGAATCAGCCTAGTGAATCGTCTCTGTACCCCCTCCAAAGCTAGTATATCCTTCCTTAAGTAAGGTGACCAAAACTGCACGCAGTACTCCAGGTGCGGCCTCACCAATATCCTGTACAGTTGCAGCAGGACCTCCCTGCTTTTGTACTCCATCCCTCTGACAATGAAGGCCAACATTCCATTCGCCTTCCTGATTACCTGCTGCACCTGCAAACTATCCTTCTGTCATTCGTGCACAAGGAAAAAATTTGATTTTAGCGCCCCAAAAGAACAAAAAAAAAAAAAAGGGGGCCTTGAAAATGTCTGCTGTGTCACCCAGGTCGGGTGGCATGGTTTTAATGTTTATGTTTTTGCAGGTAAACTCAAAAGAGTTTCATGCACAAGGACCAATTGTGGAGCAGTGGAGGCGTGTCCTGCACAGTAGGAGCTGAGCTGCAGAGAGAGGAGCAGCTATCAACCTGTGCTCCTGCCTGGAGAGCCCTGAGACCAGCCCAGGAAGAGAAGGAAGGAAGGGGCTTCACCACCAACTTTCACCCAGAGGGAGAGGAGGAGAACAGAAAACTTTCCAACATTTTTTACCATTCTGCAAAGAGTTGGAGAGAGGGGGAAAAGACTAAAACAACATCCAGTGTGGAAGGAGGGAGACTCTACAATTCTACAGGTGGGTGTGGGTGCATTTCCCAAACAGACTTTGTTGTATCGGTGGGGGGAGGAAAGAAGACCACTGAGGGCCGGAACATCGCGGGGGGTGTGTGTGTGTGTGGTAGTGTGTGTGGGGGCCTTGCTTACAACTAGGCCCCCCCCCACAATTGAACCCCCCCACCCCCCACATTTGCCTAGCCTGGGATAGCTGGAGCTGCCAGGCTGAAGATTTTTTAATCACCCAATTAACATCGTTAGGAGTGTGTGCCTGGTGGCTCTAGCTGCCCCAGGTGAAGACGTCTTCTCCCCCCACCTGAAGACCAATCCAAAGACTGTGTTTTTTGTGTTTTGCCATCTGGGGAGTGCACCCACCCACAGCTGCGAGGGGAGACCTGCCCTCGCAGTTCCCCCCCCCCCCTTCCTCTTTCCCTGTTACTCTGTTTCTCCCCTCTCTCTCTGAGGCCCCTTTCTCCTAATTTAAAAAAAAAAAGGGAACAATTAAGACAACTGAGCAGAGGGAGCAAGGCCCCTCCCCAATTGCCAACTAGTGGAGAGATGTGCCTCATTAAGGGCTCCTCTGCTCAGTTAATATACGAGGCCAATTAAGATCATTAAGGCCTGTGACTTTGGGGTGGGTGTGGCCCGTAAAGGGACCCCGTGATGGCGACCCCATCCACGCCGGTGGCGGGGCCAGCGAGGACATATGCGCAGGCGGCATCCACATCCACGGTGCCTCCTGCGCCACCTGCTGCCCTGCCACCATTCAAACTAATAACCAAAAAACACAGGGTCAAGAGCTACACTCACCCCACAATGAGCATTGAGGAGTGCGTGCGGGCGATGGCTGGGGTAGTCGGCCCCTCGGCCATTGTTGCAGCCTCCAAGATGTCTGGGAAGGCTGTGTTCTTCCTGGGGTCGGAGCGGGCGGTGTCCCTGGCCCTCGAAAAGGGGCTCACGGTGGGCGGGACGTTCCTGCCGGTGGATCCTCTCGAGGCCACTGCGCAGAGGGTCATCATATCAAACGTCCCGCCCTTTGTTCCCGCTGAGCTCCTCCTCCCTCACCTACACCAACTGGGGGAGGTAAGGTCGGGGATCAACCCCATACCGCTCGGCCTCAGGGAGAACAGCCTGCGCCACGTGTTCTCCTTCCGCCGCCAGCTCTTTGTCCGGCTGGCGCGGGAGGAGACGACGGAGGGGTATTTTAATGTGGTGCACGAGGGGACTGCCTACCGCGTCTTCTGGACGTCGGACGGCGTGCGGTGCCATGCCTGCAGGGAGGTGGGGCACATTCGCAAGAACTGCCCCGCCTCCAAGGCCGCCAAACCACCGAAGGCGGCCAAGGCTGGCGCCGCCGCCACCCCTCCCCCTAGTTGCGTCCGCGTGCCGGGAGCCGTAGGTGCGCGGGCATCGTCGGAGGCCTTTGTTTTCAGGGCCTCCGGCGGGGGGGAGGGAGAACGTCCGACCGGAAAGAAGGCGCGGTAGAAGGCAAAACATCAAGAGGCGGGTCCCCTCAGTGCGCCAGAAAATTTGACCACCGCGCTCAGCCCAACCCCGTCACCGGCGAGCGCGGGGTGCCCTGAGCCCGTGCCTGAGCCCTTGACCAATACCGCGGAGGGGCCCGGGCACGGGCAAGAAAAGGAAAAGGGGGGGGCGGAGCGGGAGGCCTCGGCAGACATGGAGGTCTCCCTGCCTTCGCGCACCCCCAGGAACAAAAAGAGGCACCGCCCCAATGAGGCGGAGGGGGAACAACATCCCTCCGCGGAGGAGGCGGTGCCCGCCGCGTGTCCCGCGTCCCCCACCAGCGCCCCCAAATTGCGCTGCAGGCGCGAGGAATCTGTCCCCGGGGAGGGTGAGGCAGTCGAGGCTGCCCAGCCGCTGCCTCCTGGGGATGGTGTGGAAGATCTGCCTGTCGTGGGGGGCGTGGGGCCAGCGGAGGAAGGCCGAACCTGAGCCCGCCCAGCCAATACCCAACTTCCCCCGGGATTTGCTCGACTCGGTAGAAACTGAAAATATGAACAAGTTTAATGAATCCGTACACGCTGGGCTGGGGGGAGGCGGCGGGGAGGGGGAAGAACAACAACCCTCGCCCCCTACTTTGGAGCTGAGGGACTTGGTGGACCTGGAGAATTTTCTAAACCAGGTCTCTCCGTGTTCCCCGGCTCCTGGGGCGGAGGAGGAACCCCTTCCGCTGTCGCTTCCCGACCCAGCACCAATTTTAAAAGAGCCCAGTGGGGACTCCTCTGCCGACGATCCTGGGGGTGGGATCGGGGCAGAGCCAGGGCCAGATGGAGCGGCCGGGCCGTTTGCCGTACCTCGTGCGGTCGATGGGCCGGCTGCTAGCGGTGACCTCCCGGAGGGGGACGGGGACTCGGTGGGGGACGCGGGTGAAGATCTCGAGTCCATCGCCAGTGAGGCGGTGGATCTGCTCGCGGCCGCCACTGAGACCCTCCTCATTCCCGCAGAGGAACTCCGGGACTTTTTGGTCCAGTGCCAGGGTCGCCGCGACCAAGCCCGTCTGGCCCTGGAAAGATGGTCCGAGCCAGGGCTGCTCGTCGCGTCCGTCCGCGCCGCCGCTAAAACCATGGCCGTGGGCGGGCCCTTATCAAAGGCTCAAGGCCTTGAGCTGCGCCGGCTCAAAAAGTTCCTCGCTGGGCTGCTGAAGGAGTGGAGGTCAACAAATGACTCCACTCCCCCGCCACAATAGGTTAGGTAGAGGTTGCACTATGCTCTAGTCATGAAGATAACCATAGCCAGCCTCAACATCAACGGCGGCAGAGGGGCACGCTGTAGATTTGACAATTTTTGGCTCCTGCGGTAGGGGAAATATGCGGTGTGCTTCCTGCAAGAAACCCACACCGTTCCGGGAGACGAAGCCACGTGGCTCCTGGAATGGCAAGGAGAGGTCCGCATGAGCCACCTCACCGCCATTTCTAGTGGGGGGGATTTTAACTGCACCCTCGAGGCGAGGGACCGCTCCGGTGCCCCGCAGTGCATGACGGCGATGGAGAAGTTGAGGGACCTGGTCGGGTCCTTCGACTTGGTGGACGTCTGGCGAAATCTCCACTCCAACTCCAGCGCCTTTACTTGGGTGAGGCCTGGAGTAGGATGGTCCAGAGTCGACCGCCTTTACGTGTCTCGGGCGCACGTTTCCTGCGTCCCGGCGGCCTCCATGCGGCCGGTGCCGTGTTCGGACCACCACCTGGTGTGGGCGGAGCTCGCTTCGCTCCGCGCGAGGACGGGGTCCGCGTACTGGCACTTTAACAACCAGCTGCTGGAGGACGTGCGGTTCCAGGACTCGTTCCGTCGATTCTGGGCCGACTGGAGAAGGAAGCAGGGGGGCTTCCCCTCCTTGAGGCTATGGTGGGACGTGGGCAAGGCTCACGTCCGCGTCTTCTGTCAAGAGTACGCGAGGGGGTCGACCAAGAGGCGGGCGGCCAGAGTCGGGCGCCTAGAAAAAGAGGTGCTCGACCTGGAATCCCGTCTCGGTCAAGTCGTCCAGGACCCGGCCCTGCGGACGGTTACGAAGCGAAGAAGGCCGCGCTGAAGGACCTGCAGCTCGTCGGGTCCCGAGGTGCGTTCGTGAGGTCGCGGATCCGGTTCCTGCGGGATCTGGACCGCGGCTCCCCCTTCTTCTACTCGCTGGAAAAAAGGCAGAGTGTCCGTAAGCAGCTCTTGACGCTGCTGGCCGACGACGGCTCTCTCGTCTCGGATCCGGAGGGCGTCAACAACAGGGCCCGTGAATATTACGGGGCCCTGTTCTCTCCGGATCCGTCCAGCGAGGAAGCGCGTAGAGTTTTGTGGGAGGACCTGCCGAAGGTCAGCCCGGAGGGCGCCGAAAATCTGGAAGCTCCGCTAAGCCTGGCGGAGCTGACCAGTGCCCTCGACCGGCTCTCGAGGGGAAAATCCCCGGGGCTGGACGGGCTGACCGTGGAGTTCCACAGGGCGTTCTGGGACGTTCTGGGGGGGCGACTACGCGCGGGTCCTGGGGGAAAGTCTGGCGACCGGGGAGATGCCCCTCTCTTGGCGCAGGGCAGTCATCGTCCTGCTGCCTAAGAAGGGCGATCTCCGCCTCCTTAAGAACTGGCGCCCGGTCTCCCTCCTCAGCACGGACTACAAAATTTTCGCCAGGGCGATGTCTGCTCGCCTCGGTGCCGTGCTGGACCACATGATCCACCCCGACCAGTCCTACACGGTCCCGGGCCGGACAATCCACGATAACATCCATCTGGTCCGGGACCTCATCCATTGTTCCCAGGAGGCTGGTCTGTCGGTCGCCTTCCTATCCCTCGACCAAGAGAAGGCGTTCGACAGGGTGGATCACGACTATCTGCTCGGAACTCTGCGCGCTTTCGGGTTCGGGACGCATTTCGTCGCCCGGATCCGACTTTTGTACGCCGCCGCGGAGTGTCTGATTAAGGTTAACGGGTCCTTGACGGCGCCCCTTCGCTTTAGGAGAGGGGTGCGCCAGGGATGCCCCATGTCCGGCCAGTTATACGCCGTTTGCGTGGAGCCTTTCCTGTGCTTCTTGCGGACGAGGTTGACGGGACTGGCTCTGCAAGGGCCGGGCGTGGAGGTCGTCCTCTCGGCTTACGCCGATGACGTGCTCCTCGCGGTAGAGGATCCCGCTGACCTGCGGAGGATGCGTGAGTGCCAGGAGATTTACTCGGCCGCGTCCTCCGCCAGGATCAACTGGGAGAAATGTTCCGGACTCCTGGTGGGTCAGTGGCGGGTGGACTCCCTGCCGGAGGAGCTCAGGCCTTTTGCCTGGAGCACGACCCATCTCCTCTATCTGGGAGTCTACCTTAGCCCCGACGAGGGAGCCTGGCCGGCGAACTGGCAGGAGCTGGAGGCCAAGGTCGCCGCTCGCCTAGGGCGCTGGACAGGACTGCTCCGAGTGCTGTCCTACAGGGGTCGAGCGCTAGTCATAAACCAGCTGGTGGCCGCAATGCTGTGGTACCGACTGGTCACTTTGACCCCTCCCCCTGCGTTTGTCGCCAAGATACAGAAGAAGCTGGTGGACTTCTTCTGGAACAACAGGAAGCACTGGGTCTCTGCCGCGGTCTTGAGTCTCCCGCTTGAGGAGGGCGGTCAGTCGTTGGTGTGCGTCAGCGCCCAGCTCGCGACTTTCCGTCTTCAGACCCTGCAGAGATACCTTTACGTCGAGCCCCCTCCTAGGTGGTGTGCTCTGGCGAGGTATTTCTTCCGCCAGCAGCGCGACCTTAATTATGACACGCAGCTCCTGTTTGTGAACTTGGGGGGTGCTAGGACCGCCCTCCGGGAGCTGCTTGTCTTTTACAGGGAACTCATCAGGGTCTGGAACAAAGTCTCCACCAAGCGCAGCTCTCCGCCGGCTGGAGTGGCGGCCGTCCTGCAGGAGCCGCTGCTCGGGAATCCGTACCTCCACGACCGAGGTTTTATGTGGCGGTCGGAAGAGAGGGCTGTGGCTGGTGAGGTGACCAGGGTCAGGGACCTGCTCGATGGCGGAGGAGCGGGTTGGATGGCGCCAGAGACGCTGGCGCGGCGCCTAAATTCTGCCGACGTCCGCCACGCGGCCGATGCCATCGAGTCGCTAAAAACAGCTCTGGGCCCTGACTCCGTTAGGTGCATCGAGGAGGCTCAAGCACGTGGGGAGATCCCGTCTGAACTGACCCCCGTCCGGACGGAATTCCTCATCGGCGCCAAACCCCGGAACCTCCCTCGGGGGCCGGCGCCTCACAACTTGAGCCGCCTCGGGGAAATCCCCTCCGTGCCTTTCAGTTCCGCGCGGAGGGGTTTCATGTACGGGCTGCTCCTGCACACCCTCAACTTTGCCATCCTCGCCGGCCGTCCGGACACGCCATGGCGTACCATCTTGCCGTCCGGAGGAGGCGGGGGTCCCCGATGGAGGGCACTCTACGCAGGGGTCCTCCCACTATTCGTCGGGGACTTGGCCTGGAGGGTGGTGCATGGAGCAGTGCCGAGCAACAAATTTTTAAGCCGGTTCACGGACTCCCAGGCCGCCTGCAATTTCTGCGGTCTGGAGGAGTCCGTGTTCCATGTTTTTATTGAGTGCACGAGGTTGCAGCCCCTGTTCCATTATTTGAAGGGGCTGCTCCTGAAATTCTGGCTGCACTTCAGTCCCACTCTCCTGATCTTTGGGCACCCTGTGTGGAGGGGAGCGGGTAGGTCCGAAGGCCTCCTCGTAGGACTGCTCCTGGGCACGGCCAAGGGTGCCATCAGCCGGTCCAGGCAGCGGGCGGTCGAGCGGGTCGTTCAACCTGACTGCCTGCCTCTCTTCCGCTCTTACATCCGGTCCAGGGTGTCCTTGGAGATGGAGCACGCGGTGTCCACCGGTATGCTCGCGGCCTTCCGCGAGAGGTGGGCACCGGAGGGACTGGAGTGCATCATCACGCCCGGCAACCAAATTTTAATTTGATTTTACATTTTAAAGTTTAATTTGTTTTAATTGCCGGTGTTTTTAGTGTCCCCTTCCCTTTTATAGGGGGCACTGGGGAAAAATTGTGATTTTAGTGCCCAAAAAAAAAAGAAGGGAAAAAAACCCCCCCAAAAAAACCAAAAAAAAGAAAAAAAGGGCCTTGTAAATGTCTGGTGTGTCACCCAGGTCGGGTGGCACGGTTTAATGTGTTTTGTTTTGCAGATAAACTCCAAAAAGAGTTTCATGCACAAGGACCAATTGTGGAGCAGTGGAGGCGTGTCCTGCACAGTAGGAGCTGAGCTGCAGAGAGAGGAGCAGCTATCAACCTGTGCTCCTGCCTGGAGAGCCCTGAGACCAGCCCAGGAAGAGAAGGAAGGAAGGGGCTTCACCACCAACTTTCACCCAGAGGGAGAGGAGGAAGCAGAAAACTTTTTAACAACTTTACCATTTCTGCAAAGAGTTGGAGAGAAGGGGAAAAACCAACAACAAACATCCAGTGTGGAAGGAGGGAGACTCTACATTTCTACAGGTGGGTGTGGGTGCAGTCCCAAAAAGACTTTGTTGAATCGGTGGGGGGAGGAAAGAAGACCACTGAGGGCCGGAACATCGCGGGGGGTGTGTGTGTGTGGAAAGTGTGTGTGGGGGCCTTGCTTACAACTAGGCCCCACACACAATTGAACCCCCCCCCCCCCAATTGCCTAGCCTGGGATAGCTGGAGCTGCCAGGCTCAAGAATTTCCTTAATCACCCTAATTAAACATCGTTGGGAGTGTGTGCCTGGTGGCTCTAGCTGCCCCAGGTGAAGACATCTTCTCCCCTCACCTGAAGACCACCCCAAAGACTTTGTGTTTTGCCATCTGGGGATTGCACCCACCCACAGCTGCGAGGGGAGACCTGCCCTCGCAGTCAACCCCCCCTTCCCACCCCCCTCTCTCTTTCTCTGTTGCTCTGTTTCTCCCCTCTCTCTCTGAGGCCCCTTTCTCCTAATTTAAAAAAAAACAATTGAGGCAACTGAGCAGAGGGAGCAAGGCCCCTCCCCAATTGCCAACTAGGGGAGTGGTGCCTCGTTAAGGGCTCCTCTGCTCAGTTAAATATACAAGGCCAATAAAGACCATTAAGGCCTGTGACTTTGGGGTGGGTGTAGCCCTTAAAGGGACCCCGTCATGGCGACCCCATCCACGCCGGTGGCAGGGCCAGCGAAGACGTATGCGCAGGTGGCAACCGCTTCCACGGCACCTCCTGCGCCACCCGCTGCCCTGCCACCTTTCAGACTTATAACCAGGAAACACGGGGTCAAGAGCTACACTCACCCCACAATGAGCATTGAGGAGTGCGTGCGGGCGATGGCTGGGGTAGTCGGCTCCTCGGCCATTGTCGCGGCCTCCAAGATGTCTGGGAAGGCTGTTTTCTTCCTGGGGTCGGAGCGGGCGGTGTCCCTGGCCCTCGAAAGGGGGCTCACGGTGGGCGGGACGTTCCTGCCGGTGGATCCTCTCGAGGCCACCGCGCAGAGGGTCATCGTGTCAAACGTCCCGCCCTTTGTTCCCGCTGAGCTCCTCCTCCCTCACCTACAACAACTGGGGGAGGTAAGGTCGGGGATCAACTCCATACCGCTCGGCCTCAGGGAGAACAGCCTGCGCCACGTGTTCTCCTTCCGCCGCCAGCTCTTTGTCCGGCTGGCGCGGGAGGACATGACGGAAGGGCACTTTAATGTGGTGCACGAGGGGACTGCCTACCGCGTCTTCTGGACGTCGGACGGCGTGCGGTGCCATGCCTGCAGAGAGGTGGGGCACATTCGCAAGAACTGCCCCGCCTCCAAGGCTGCCAAACCACCGAAGGCGGCCAAGGCTGGCGCCGCCGCCACCCCTCCCCCTAGTTGCGTCCGCGTGCCGGGAGCCATAGGTGCGGGGGCATCGTCGGAGGCCTTTGTTTTCAGGGCCTCCGGCGGGGGGGAGGGAGAGCGTCCGAACGGAAAGAAGGCGCGGAACAAGGAGAAACATCTAGAGGCGGGTCCCCTCGGTGCGCCAGACAATTTGTTTACCGCGCTCGGCCCAACCCAGTCACCGGCGAGCGCGGGGTGCCCCGAGCCCGTGCCCGAGCCCTTGAACAACACCACAGAGGGGCCCGGGCGCGGGCAAGAAAAGGAAAAGGGGGGGGCGGAGCGGGAGGCCTCGGCAGACATGGAGGTCTCCCTGCCTCCGCGCGCCCCCAGGAACAAAAGGAGGCACGGCTCCGATGAGGCGGAGGGGGAACAACATCCCTCCGCGGAGGAGTCGGTGCCCGCCGCGTGTCCCGCGTCCCCAACCAGCGCCCCCAAGCTGCGCTGTAGGCGAGAGGAGTCTGTCCCCGGGGAGGGTGAGACAGTCGAGGCTGCCCAGCCTCTGCCTCCCGGGGATGGCGTGGAAGATCTGCCTGTCGTGGGGGGCGTGGGGATCGCGGAGGAATGCATTGCCGCCGGGTCGGGCGTCCCGGGGACTGAGGCGAGCGGGGCCGAAAAGGCCGAACCTGAGCCCGCCCAGCCAATACCCAACTTCCCCCGGGAGTCGCTCGACCCGGCAGAAACCGAAACAAATGTTAATTATGACACTGTAGACGCTGGGCCGGGGGGTGGCAGCGGGGAGGGGGAGGAACACCCACCCTCGCCTCTTGCTGTGGAGCTGGAGCACTTGGAGAGCCTGGGGATTTCCTATGGCCGGGTCTCTCCTTGTTCCCCGGTTCCTGGGGCGGAGGGGGAACCCCTTCCGCTGTCATTTCCCGACCCAGCACCATTTTTAAAAGAGCCCAGTGGGGACTCCTCTGCCGACGATCCTGGGGGTGGGATCGGGGCAGAGCCAGGGCCGGTTGGAGCGGCCGGTTCATTTGCCGTACCTTGTGCGGTCGATGGGCCGGCTGCTGGCGGCCACCTCCCGGAGGAGGACGGGGACTCGGTGGGGGACGCGGGTGAAGACCTAGAGACCACCGCCAGCGAGGCGGTGGATCTGCTCGCGGCCGCCGCCGAGACCATCCTCATTCCTGCAAAGGAACTCCGGGACTTTTTGGCCCAGAGCCGGGGTCGCTGCAACCAAGCCCGACTGGCCCTGGAAAAATGGTCCGAGCCAGAGCTGATCAAGGGGTCCGTCCGCGCCGCCGTTAAAACCTTGGCCGCGGGCGGGCCCTTGACAAAGGCGCAACACCTTGAGCTGCGCGAGCTCGAGGGACTCCTCGCTGGGCTGCGGAGGGAGCGGAGTTCAACAAAAGACTCCGCTCCCTCCCCCACAATAGGTTAAGGTAGAGGTTGCACTATGCTTTTGTCATGAAGATAACCATAGCCAGCCTCAACATCAACGGCGGCAGAGGGGCACGCCGTAGATTTGCCAATTTTTCGCTCCTGCGGGAGGGGAAATATGCGGTGTGCTTCCATCAAGAAACCCACACCGTTCCGGGAGACGAAGCCACGTGGCTCCTGGAATGGCAAGGAGAGGTCCGCATGAGCCACCTCACCGCCATTTCTAGTGGGGTGGCCATCTTGCTGGGCCCGCATTTTCAGCCGGAGATCTTGGGGGTCGAGGAGCCCGTGCCAGGCCGCTTGCTGCACGTAACGGTTCGCCTGGGGGACGTGCCGCTCCATCTCGTGAACGTGTACGCCCCTCAGCCCGGCCCGCAGCAAACGTGCTTCTTTGAAGAGGTGTCCGCTCTTCTTGGCTCCGTCGACGTCGGCGACTGCATTGTCCTCGGGGGGGATTTTAACTGCACCCTCGAGGCGAGGGACCACTCCGGTGCCCCGCAGTGCATGACGCCGATGGAGAAGTTGAGGGACCTGGTCGGGTCCTTCGACTTGGTGGACGTCTGGCGAAATCTCCACCCCGACTCCAGCGCCTTTACTTGGGTGAGGCCTGGAGTAGGATGGTCTAGAGTCGACCGCCTTTACGTGTCTCGGGCGTACATTTCCTGTGTCCCGGCGGCCTCCATGCGGCCGGTGCCGTGTTCGGACCACCACCTGGTGTGGGCGGAGCTCGCTTCGCTCCGCGCGAGGACGGGGTCCGCGTACTGGCACTTTAACAACCGGCTGCTGGAGGACGTGCGGTTCCAGGACTCGTTCCGTCGATTCTGGTCCGACTGGAGAAGGAAGCAGGGGGGCTTCCCCTCCTTGAGGCTATGGTGGGATGTGGGCAAGGCTCACGTCCGCGTCTTCTGTCAAGAGTACGCGAGGGGGTCGACCAAGAGGCGGGCGGCCAGAGTCGGGCGCCTAGAAAAAGAGGTGCTCGACCTGGAAGCCCGTCTCGGTCAAGTCGTCCAGGACCCGGCCCTGCGGACGGTGTACGAAGCGAAGAAGGCCGCGCTGAAGGACCTGCAGCTCGTCGGGTCCCGAGGCGCGTTCGTGAGGTCGCGGATCCGGTTCCTGCGGGATCTGGACCGCGGCTCCCCCTTCTTCTACTCGCTGGAAAAAAGGCAGAGTGTCCGTAAGCAGCTCTTGACGCTGCTGGCCGACGACGGCTCTCTCGTCTCGGATCCGGAGGGCGTCAACAACAGGGCCCGTGAATATTACGGGGCACTGTTCTCTCCGGATCCGTCCAGCGAGGAAGCGCGTAGAGTTTTGTGGGAGGACCTGCCGAAGGTCAGCCCGGAGGGCGCCGAAAATCTGGAAGCTCCGCTAAGCCTGGCGGAGCTGACCGGTGCCCTCGCCCGGTTCTCGAGGGGAAAATCCCCGGGGCTGGACGGGCTGACCGTGGAGTTCCACAGGGCGTTCTGGGACGTCCTGGGGAGCGACTACGCGCGGGTCCTGGGGGAAAGTCTGGCGACCGGGGAGATGCCCCTCTCTTGGCGCAGGGCAGTCATCGTCCTGCTGCCTAAGAAGGGCGATCTCCGCCTCCTTAAGAACTGGCGCCCGGTCTCCCTCCTCAGCACGGACTACAAAATCTTCGCCAGGGCGATGTCTGCTCGCCTTGGTGCCGTGCTGGACCACATGATCCACCCCGACCAGTCCTACACGGTCCCGGGCCGGACAATCCACGATAACATCCATCTGGTCCGGGACCTCATCCATTGTTCCCAGGAGGCTGGTCTGTCGGTCGCCTTCCTATCCCTCGACCAAGAGAAGGCGTTCGACAGGGTGGATCACGACTATCTGCTCGGAACTCTGCGCGCTTTCGGGTTCGGGACGCATTTCGTCGCCCGGATCCGACTTTTGTACGCCGCCGCGGAGTGTCTGATTAAGGTTAACGGGTCCTTGACGGCGCCCCTTCGCTTTAGGAGAGGGGTGCGCCAGGGATGCCCCATGTCCGGCCAGTTATACGCCGTTTGCGTGGAGCCTTTCCTGCGCCTCTTGCGGACGAGGTTGACGGGACTGGCTCTGCAAGGGCCGGGCGTGGAGGTCGTCCTCTCGGCTTACGCCGATGACGTGCTCCTCGCGGTAGAGGATCCCGCTGACCTGCGGAGGATGCGTGAGTGCCAGGAGATTTACTCGGCCGCGTCCTCCGCCAGGATCAACTGGGAGAAATGTTCCGGACTCCTGGTGGGTCAGTGGCGGGTGGACTCCCTGCCGGAGGAGCTCAGGCCTTTTGCCTGGAGCACGACCCATCTCCTCTATCTGGGAGTCTACCTTAGCCCCGACGAGGGAGCCTGGCCGGCGAACTGGCAGGAGCTGGAGGCCAAGGTCGCCGCTCGCCTAGGGCGCTGGACAGGACTGCTCCGAGTGCTGTCCTACAGGGGTCGAGCGCTAGTCATAAACCAGCTGGTGGCCGCAATGTTGTGGTACCGACTGGTCACTTTGACCCCTCCCCCTGCGTTTGTCGCCAAGATACAGAAGAAGCTGGTGGACTTCTTCTGGAACAACAGGAAGCACTGGGTCTCTGCCGCGGTCTTGAGTCTCCCGCTTGAGGAGGGCGGTCAGTCGTTGGTGTGCGTCAGCGCCCAGCTCGCGACTTTCCGTCTTCAGACCCTGCAGAGATACCTTTACGTCGAGCCCCCTCCTAGGTGGTGTGCTCTGGCGAGGTATTTCTTCCGCCAGCAGCGCGACCTCAATTATGACACGCAGCTCCTGTTTGTGAACTTGGGGGGTGCCAGGACCGCCCTCCGGGAGCTGCCTGTCTTTTACAGGGAACTCATCAGGGTCTGGAACAAAGTCTCCACCAAGCGCAGCTCTCCGCCGGCTGGAGTGGCGGCCGTCCTGCAGGAACCGCTGCTCGGGAATCCGTACCTCCACGGCCGAGGTTTTATGTGGCGGTCGGAAGAGAGGGCTGTGGCTGGTGAGGTGACCAGGGTCAGGGACCTGCTCGATGGCGGAGGAGCGGGCTGGATGGCGCCAGACACGCTGGCGCGGCGCCTAAATTCTGCCAACGTCCGCCACGCGGCCGATGCCATCGAGTCGCTAAAAACAGCTCTGGGCCCTGACTCCGTTAGGTGCATCGAGGAGGCTCAAGCACGTGGGGAGATCCCGTCCGAACTGACCCCCGTCCGGACGGAATTCCTCATCGGCGCCAAACCCCGGAACCTCCCTCGGGGGCCGGCGCCTCACAACTTGAGCCGCCTCGGGGAAATCCCCTCCGTGCCTTTCAGTTCCGCGCGGAGGGGTTTCATGTACGGGCTGCTCCTGCACACCCTCAACTTTGCCATCCTCGCCGGCCGTCCGGACACGCCATGGCGTACCATCTTGCCGTCCGGAGGAGGCGGGGGTCCCCGATGGAGGGCACTCTACGCAGGGGTCCTCCCACTATTCATCGGGGACTTGGCCTGGAGGGTGGTGCACGGAGCAGTGCCGTGCAACAAATTTTTAAGCCGGTTCACGGACTCCCAGGCCGCCTGCAATTTCTGCGGTCTGGAAGAGTCCGTGTTCCATGTTTTTATGGAATGCACAAGGTTGCAGCCCCTGTTTTATTATTTGAAGGGGCTGCTCCTGAAATTCTGGCTGCACTTCGGTCCCACTCTCCTGATCTTTGGGCACCCTGTGCGGAGGGGAGCGGGTAGGTCCGAAGGCCTCCTCGTAGGACTGCTCCTGGGCACGGCCAAGGGTGCCATCAGCCGGTCCAGGCAGCGGGCGGTCGAGGGGGTCGTTCAACCTGACTGCCTGCCTCTCTTCCGCTCTTACATCCGGTCCAGGGTGCCCTTGGAGATGGAGCACGCGGTGTCCACCGGTACGCTCGCGGCCTTCCGCGAGAGGTGGGCACCGGAGGGACTGGAGTGCATCATCACGCCCGACAACCAAATTTTAATTTGATTTTACGTTTTAAAGTTTAATTTGTTTTAATTGCCGGTGCTTTTAGTGTCCCCCTCCCCTTTTGTCGGGGGCACTGGAAAAAATTTTGATTTTAGCGCCCCAAAAAAAAACCAAAAAAAAAAGAAAAAAAAAAGGGGGGCCTTGAAAATGTCTGCTGTGTCACCCAGGCGGGTGGCACGGTTTAATGTTTATGTTTATTTTCAGGTAAACTCAAAAGAGTTTCAGTTCCTCGTTAGTATAGTGGTGAGTTTCCCCGCCTGTCACGCCGGAGACCGGGGTTCAATTCCCCGACGGGGAGGCAGTTGTTTCAAAATGTTGATGAAGCAGAGGCCGCGTGGCCTAATGAATAAGACGTCTGACTTTGATCAGAAACCATGCAGTTATCAGAAGATTGCAGGTTCGAGTCTTGCCATGGTCGACTTAATGTGTGTAATTGTATATTCTTAAGCGGGTTGCGGCTTGGCTCAGTCAGGAACACTCCCTCCTCTGACTCACAGCTTTAGGGTTCAAGCCCCACTCCCACAGGCTCACATCCCAGTGTTGCACTGGATCACGGCTACAGCTCCCTAAACAAAAAACTTGAATTTTTCCAAAAAGAGTTTCATGCAATGGAAGGGGGAAGGTGAGGAAAGAACAAAAGGGAAGGTCTGTGATCGGGTGGCAGGCAGAAGAGATGGTAATGGGACAAGTTAAGGAACAAAAGATGAGTCTAGATAGGGTGAAAATAGAGACGACAGGATCTTCAACAGCTGCCGCGGGAAAGGGTGAAATAAATATGGACCGAGGTCATGGTCTGAAATTGTTGGACTCGATGTTGAGTAACGCTGTAAAGTGATTAATCGAAAGATGAGGTGCTGTTCCTCGAGTGACAGGGAGGCCGGAGTGGGACTGGACAGGTCGGGGTCATACTCGCGGACCGAACGGTCACCGATCGCCGTAACGGCGGCGCGTCGGAGGCCGAGAGCAGTAGGTTCGCGGCAAACTCCGCCACCCAAACCCTAACCCAAAGGGTGGAGACATTAAAACAGAAAATGCTGGAAATACTCAGCAGGTCAGACAGCATCTGTGGAGAGAGAGACTGAGATAAAGATTCAGGTCTGTGAGGGGTGGTTAACGTTGGCCTGGCCGTGCATGAGGACGTTGGCCGTGCACGAGGACGTCGGCCGCGCGAAGCTTGCGCGATTACGTTGGCCGTGCGTGAGGACGTTGGCCGGGACGGACGCCGGTCGGGGCCTCGTTGTGGAGGCGGAATGAGAGCAGAGCGTCGGTCCCAGCCTGAGGGAGACTTGAAGCGGAGCTGGAATCGGCAGTGCCTGGGAACCTCGCCAAAGCCGGACTGCAGGCCTCGGACCTTGGCGAGCCGGGGAATGGGATCGGAGAGCTGCAGCGGCCCAGCCTGAGGCCGCCCGCCCCCCCGTAGGCGGGCTCACTGTGGGAGAACCCTTTGTGTCCCACGGCGCTGCAGGCGGGTGTGGCGGGCCCACTGGACCCGGGGGCTCGGCAGTGAGTCCTCTCCTTGTGAGTGCCCCTTCCTCACCCCCGATTTACAACCTCCGAGCCCAGCCTTTACTATTTGCTGCTCTGACAATGGGAGATTAATATGAGCAGGCAGGAAGGTCTCACTGAGGCTGACACTGGTCCCCCTGCCTCTTCAAGCCAGTGTCCAAATGGAGTTGGGATGGATGAACATGAACTGGAAAATGAGGATGAAATAAAGGTGGAAGCTGTTCCGAGCAAGTTTAATAACGATGATTCTCAGGAAAACCTTGGCAGCAGGGATGCCACTGAAGAGGATTTGGGGGAAGATGTTTGTGCTGGTGAAGACTGTGTGCTTGTGGTGAGCGAGGATGTTCATGGGGAGGGGGAGGACAGTGTGGAACTGGAAGGCACAATGACTGAAGAAGGCAGTGTTTCTGCTGGTTCTGTGCACTTGTATCCGTCAGACCTAAATGCAGATTCCGAAAACAATTTGATTGAAGATGGTGTGATAGACTTCAGTTCAGGAATTGACAACACAGAGGAAACGTCAAAGCTTCCAGATAATGAGGATGATGATCACTGCCAGATTAAATTGCTTTTGGCTCAATTACGTCTCTATGAACAGGACACGGTGACTTTGGAGAGTCACGCAGAACTGGCTTCCCAGTCAACATCGGATGATTACAGTTTAGAGAGTAGTCACAAATTCACAACAGATAGAGAGACTGATTCATCGACTGTAGATAATGACAGACAGCTGTTTGGTACAGTTAACCATCAGGATATTTTGACTGAGATGAGTCACAAACGTTTAATGTTGTCGTCTAATCAGAGACCTAGAAGTTTGAGTGAAAATGCAATGGAAGATCTTGTTCAACATGGCACTGAGCTGATCCAAGCAAGCTGTCCAGACTCTGTCTCTGGTGTTAATGGCGATGTGTTGTATAATCAGGTTACTGCTGCATTCAATCACACACCAGATAGAAACCATAAAACCTCACGAGAAACTTGCAGTCAGCCAAGAACCTCAACTGGAAATGAGTTTGGCCAATCTGAGGAGATCGTTGAGGGTATGCTCCAGGACCAGCAAACTCCTGATTTCTGTGCAAGCGACGATGAGGCAATTGAAGACTATTCAAGCCCCTTTCTGGTTGGCAGGCCGTTATTTGAGCACATGGTGCTGAAGAAAGACTGGAAGAAAGAGGGAGAGGCCTTGTCTTTAGCTGTTAAAGAGTTAAAAGAAGAGGTTGAGTATATTAGCAAATCCTTTCTGCCTGATGATGGTGCTGAGCATACTGATCCAGTGAGTCAAGGTGCTTGCCATATACAAGCCAATGTCTCTGAACATGATGGAGAGGTAAGAAAGGAAACTGGTTAAAGTACTGCCTAATTACCTCCAATCTAATCCAGCCCAGAATAATGAAATACAAGTCTTCTGTGACTGAGTCTGAAGTGAACGACCTGGTATTAAATAGGCAGCTTCACTCTTGATGCTCAATGTGTGGTGTGGGAAATGGATTTGGCACTGATACGGTAGCGGTGCTTTTTTGTGATTGGAGCTGAGATGTGTTGTTCGGACAATGTAGAGGAAACTTTACTGTACAGTGGTCCAATACTGATACCTCTGTTACAGATTGCTGGTCTGTATAACCAGACTCGGCCCATTGGTGACCCAAATTAAAAGATGGCCCTGACTGCAAGTGACACCAGGGGACAACCATTTACCTTTGTAGCCAGCAGCCATTTGTCTCTGGAAACACCTCAATTATATTATAGTGGGGTGTAATTCAATCTTAATGACTTTAAATAATAACTTTAATTTCCTGTGGTGTTGCTTATGGTGAGTGCTGTGTGCTCTATAACATGGGCCTACACAGCCATACCTGCAACTTTCCCACCTTCTCCCAGCAGAGTTACAGGCTACGTAAGAACATAAGAATTAGGAGTAGGCCATTCGGCCCCTTGAGCCTGCTCCGCCATTCAGTGAGATCATGGCTGATGATCTACCTCAACTCCACTTTCCTGCACTATCCCCATATCCCTTGATTCTCTTAATATCCAAAAGATAGTTAGATGAGTCCGAACATTGACAAATCTGCCAGTAGAAGTAACTAGCAAGTGGGGAATAAAACAAACCAGTACCCCAGGAATCCATAGTATTGCAGAGCAAAATATTCCTGTTAAATTATTTTTGCTTACTCTGCTGGCTGCGTCAGAGCCATTTTCGCATCTGGTGCAGCAATAATCTGTCAGAAAGCAAGCAAGGGACCCTCCACTTCTTACTACACTGAACATTTTAGTGAAGAGATATATTCCTCATTCCTATTCTTCATTTGCTCATGTACTTCTCTAGCTTCCCCTTATCTGCATCTGTTACTCGCCTCAACTACTCCATGCAGCACTGAAGGTCAAACTGTAGGAATTTGGAGGATTCGTGCATCTTGCAGATGACACTGCAGATTGACGCTGGTTCTTGCTTTTAATTTCTTACACAGTGAGTTCATATCATCGGCCAAGTTATGGGAGGTTGTGGAGTGAGGCTGGGGGCTCCTGCATTCAAGCAGAATGTGGGAGGGAGTGAAACCGTGACTCTAAGTCCAGAGATACAATTTGTGCATCCCATTTAGTGCCCTGACTGAGATCAGCTGATTCTGCTTGTGAGGCTCAGTAACTCGGGGCACTTTATTTACCACCGAGTCATTGGACTAAGTCGATCTTTTTATCAATGTATTCAAACAGAAAAACGTACCGTATTCATTTTTTTGATTTAACCACTTCAAGCAATTGGACAAATGAATTTAAGTTTCGTTTGGTATTAAAAGTCTTCATTTTTTTATTGCAGGCAAAGAAGAAATTTTCCTTTCCTGCATTTAAGGAAGGTAAGTTGGCTCCACGTGGACAATCTTCATGTATATATCTATAATTACTGTACAGTGAGTCAGAGTATTGAAAAGAAAAAGTAAGATTGCATTTGTTTAATACCTTTCACAACCTCAGGATCTCCTAAAGTGCCCACCAGCCAATGATGTACCTTTTTAAAAAAAAAAGTGTAGTCACTGTTGTAATGTAGGAAATGCGGCAGTCGATTTGCGCACAGCAAACTTTCACAAACAGCAATGTGATAATGACCAGATAATCTGTTTTAGTGATGTTGGTTGAGGGATAAATACCAGGACACCGGGGAGAACTCCCCTGCTCTTCTTCCAGTAGTGCTATAGGACCCACCTGAGGGGGCAGACAACAACTGGTGCTAACATTGTGACATAAATGGACCCAACCATCTATTATGCATCCAACTAAGCAGCAAATTCAATTCTCAGCTTGATCTACTTATAGTAACATTCTGTATGCGCTGCCTGATGTGACACAGGGCCTTACAGACCACAAGATACTACATCCTTGGTCAATGCTAAATTAGTTGATTGCAATTGGACAATGGTAGGGCTGCTATAATTTGCCGTAGCATCCCCTGGGTTAGTGAGGGGGGTGGGGAGCGGGGGTATGTGGATGCCAGGCTTCCTGCTCCTAATCATTATCCATTGATTCTTGCTGGAAAGCATGTGTGCGGATTTCAGTTGAAGACCATTTCGGAATCTGCTGTAATGGGCCCTAGGGTCAGAAAGCCGAACAACGTTCACTGGGCTCACACATGAGGAATGCTCACACGGGCAGGTACGAGAGGACAGCCAGCACCCACAGAATCCATACCTTCAGGTTGTGGGTTCAAGTCCCATTCCAGGAACTTCAGCACATAAATCTGGCCTGACACTCCAGTGCAGTGCTGAGGGAGTGCTGCACTGTCAGAGGTGCGATCTTCCTGAGGCTCCGTCTGCCCTCTCAGTTGGACGTAAAAGATCCCGTGGCACTATTTCGAAGAAGAGTAGGGGAGTTATCCCCGGTGTCCTGGCCAATATTTATCTCTCACTCAACATCATAAAAAATCGGATGATCTGGTCATTATCACATTGCTGTTTGTGAGAGCTTGCTGTGCGCAAGTTGGCTGCCGCGTTTCCCACATTACAACAGTGACTACACTCCAAAAGTACTTCATTGGCTGCAAAGCGCTTTGAGACATCCGGTGGTCTTGAAAGGCGCTATATAAATGTAAGTCTTTTCAGTAGGGTAGGGGGTGGGATAAGGAATGGTTTGAAACACCGCATTCAGAAACAGTGCTGTTTTTGTTTCTTTCTCCCCATGCAGTGCCGGGACCCTGCGAGTCTGAGGATCTTCTCGATGGAATCATATTTGCTGCAAGTTACCTTGGATCAACCCAGCTGTTCTCTGACAAAAATCCATCGACCAATGTCCGAATGTCACAAGCACAGGAAGCAGTGGGGAGGATAAAGGTGCTTGTGAAAAGTGTTAAAATTAACACATGATTCTTTTGATGAGCATATTTTTAAATTCTAGCAGCTTGCATTGATAAATAAACCATTCATTCCTGATATAGTTGCACCTCGCTGAGGTGATATCAATGGCCTTCAGTGTGATACTGTATCAGACAAATCAGGAGGGTCACATGGTTTGATACCCGACCTGTACTGTTCGCTGATCTCTGATGTGTTGGTACAATTAGACTCGTGGAGGAGGGGGGGTTAATGGGAGGGAGGAGGGGGGTAGAGGGAGGAGGGAGGAGGGAGGGGGGGCGGGGCGGGGCGGGGCGGGGGAGAGAGAGAGATGAAAAAAATTCATTCAGGTTGCCAGCCACTTACGCTGTCCACTGATCCCTGCTGGGAAAAGCCCCTGTATGAGCGTCAGGTGAGGTCAGGTGGGTTTGAATGTGATTGCCCTCACAGTTTGAAAGACTGCTGAAATTCACTGCCTGGGTTCACACTTGAAAAATGGCTGCTTGGATGAGGTACTGAAGGCCGTCTGCTATTTTCAGACTCCAGCAAGGAGTAAGCTTCTCCAGAAGAGCAGAGAAATTTGCAGGAGGGGAGTAAAGGGCACACAAGTGAAGTAACTGGTTTGTATTTGTTTATTAGGCACCAGAAGGAGAGTCGCAACCAATGACTGCAGTGGATCTGTTCATATCAACACAGCGAATTAAAGTACTGAATGCAGAAACACAGGTAACACTCCAAAAGTACTTAATTGCTGTAAAGAGCTTTGAGACGTCCGGTAGTCATAAAAGGTGCTATATAAATGCAAGTCTTTCTATTCTATACACAGTACGCTGTCACTGGGTTTATTCAGTGTATTGGTACCAAGACACTATAGAAACAACCCCAATTAACTTAATACATTTTTATGTTGTTCAGTACCCTAATTGCTCCTACCACCATCAGCACCAGAAAGGGACCTGTAACCACCAGTAAAGAAAGAAATAACTTGCATTTATATAGCGCCTTTCATGACCTCAGGACGTCCCAAGTGTAGTCTCCTGTAATATGGAAGCATAGAAAATAGATGCAGGAGTAGGCCATTCGGCCCTTCGAGCCTGCACCACCATTCAATGAGTTCATGGCTCAACATGCAACTTCAGTACCCCATTCCTGCTTTCTCGCCATACCCCTTGATCCCCTAGTAGTAAGGACTTCATCTAACTCCTTTTTGAATATATTTAGTGAATTGGCCTCAACAACTTTCTGTGGTGGAGAATTTCACAGGTTCACCACTCTCTGGGTGAAGAAGTTGCTCCTCATCTCGGTCCTAAATGGCTTACCCCTTATCCTTAGACTGTGACCCCTGGTTCTGGACAGACCCAACATTGGGAACATTCTTCCTGCATCTAACCTGTCGAAACCCATCAGAATTTTAATGCAGGAAACGTGGCAGCCAGTTTGCTCACAGCAAGGTCCCACAAACTGCTATAAGATAATGACCAGATAATCATAGAAACATAGAAAATAGGTGCAGGAGCACGCCAATCGGCCCTTCGAGCCTGCACCACCATTCAATATAATCATGGCTGATCATGCAACTTCAGTACCCCAGTCCTGCTTCTCTCCATACCCCCTGATCCCTTTAGCCGTAAGGGCCACATCTAACTCCCTTTTGAATATATCCAACGACCTGGACACTGTGGTAGAGAATTCCATAGTTGAGGCATAAATATTGGCCAGGACACCGTGACCCAATCTTTTCTAAATAGTGCCAAGGGATCTTTTACATCCCCCTGAGATTTCAGTTTTAACGTCTCATCCGAAAGGCAGCACCTCCAGTTGTGCAGCGTTCCCTCAGCACCGCACTGAAGTGTAAGCCTAGATTATGTGCTCACGTCTCTGAAGTGGGGCTTGAGCCCACAACCATCTGACCCCGTGGCGAGAGTGCTGCTAATGAGCTACGGCTGACACCGAGTGCTGCATCGCTCAAAAAATATCTCCAGACACCACCCAAGTTTGGAACGGCAGTTTATAATTATTTTATAGGTTGTTTTGACAGTTCATGTCGATAGAGTATGAAGATTTCAGATGCCTTTTTGTTGAGACTTACTGAAATCCTAGTGGCAGGTCTGAACAGCTATACAGTTAACTGGAAAACATTTGGCATATTTAGCAACTGATTGCAGGAATGTGTCTTTGGTTTATCACAAATCAAATCCCTGTTCCTGTAGGAGGCCCTGATGGATCACCCTCTCCAGACCATTTCGTACATTGCAGATATTGGAACTACAATAGTTTTCATGGCTCGGCGACGACTGCCACGTAAATCTCCAGACCAGGAGACCGGGAGCTCCTCTGCTGGAAAACGAGAGTACAAGATGATATGCCACGTATTTGAGTCAGAAGATGTGAGTACCTTGTATCATTCCATTATAGCATAGGTTTTCAAACAACGGTCCCTGGACTGTAGGGATCTCATGGTCTGAGGTCATAAGATTTCTATATTTGTTGACTTATCAGTGCATTATTGATGTTGCTCCATACCAATGAATGTTTTCTGTGATAATAGCACTATTTTAATTTGGTTACCTGCTACTTCTTTGAGATCGGAATTTGAAGGGTGTCCCCAGGCGTGTGTTGGTATTTGCAGAGGGTTCCCCACACAAAGTCTGATAAATTCACTGCTGTAAGATGCCCGGAATAGAACATGTGCATGTGTGTGCACATAAGAACATAAGAATTTGGAGCAGGAGTAGGCCTTCGAACCTGCTCCACCATTCAGTAAGATCGTGGCTGATCTTCGACCTCAACTCCACTTTCCCACCCTATCCCCATATAGACATAGACATAGAAAATAGGTGCAGGAGTAGGCCATTCGGCCCTTCGCGCCTGCACCGCCATTCAATGAGTTCATGGCTGAACATGCAACTTCAGTACCCCATTCCTGCTTTCTCGCCATACTCCTTGATCCCCCTAGTAGTAAGGACTACATCTAACTCCTTTTTAAATATATTTAGTGAATTGGCCTCAACAACTTTCTGTAGTAGAGAATTCCACAGGTTCACCACTCTCTGGGTGAAGAAGTTTCTCCCCATCTCGGTCCTAAATGGCTTACCCCTTATCCTTAGACTGTGACCCCTGGTTCTGGACTTCCCCAACATTGGGAACATTCTTCCTGCATCTAACCTGTCTATAAACCCATCAGAATTTTAAACGTTTCTATGAGATCCCCTCTCATTCTTCTGAACTTCAGTGAATACAAGCTCAGTTGATCCAGTCTTTCTTGATATGTCAGTCCCGCCATCCCGGGAATCAGTCTGGTGAACCTTCGCTGCACTCCCTCAATAGCAAGAATGTCCTTCCTCAAGTTAGGAGACCAAAACTGTACACAATACTCCAGGTGTGGCTTCACCAAGGCCCTGTACAACTGTAGTAACACCTCCCTGCTCCTGTACTCAAATCCCCTCGCTATGAAAGCCAACATGCCATTTGCTTTCTTAACCGCCTGCTGTACCTGTATGCCAACCTTCAATGACTGATGTACCATGACACCCAGGTCTCGTTACACCTCCCCTTTTCCTAATCTGTCACCATTCAGATAATAGCCTGTCTCTCTGTTTTTACCACCAAAGTGGATAACCTCACATTTATCCACATTATACTTCAACTGCCATGCATTTGCCCACTCACCGAACCTATCCAAGTCACTCTGCAGCCTCATAGCATCCTCCTCGCAGCTCACACTGCCACCCAACTTAGTGTCATCCGCAAATTTGGAGATACTACATTTAATCCCCTCGTCTAAATCATTAATGTACAATGTAAACAGCTGGGGCCCCAGCA
The DNA here is from genome assembly GCF_044704955.1 of Pristiophorus japonicus. Taxonomy (NCBI): domain Eukaryota; kingdom Metazoa; phylum Chordata; class Chondrichthyes; family Pristiophoridae; genus Pristiophorus; species Pristiophorus japonicus. The sequence continues at coordinate 37,893,367 of NC_091994.1, forward strand.
CAGAACCTTGCGGTACCCCACTAGTCACTGCCTGCCATTCTGAAAAGTCCCCATTTACTCCTACTCTTTGCTTCCTGTCTGCCAACCAGTTCTCAATCCACGTCAGCACACTACCCCCAATCCCATGTGCTTTAACTTTGCACATTAATCTCTTGTGTGGGACCTTGTCGAAAGCCTTCTGAAAGTCCAAATACACCACATCAACTGGTTCTCCCTTGTCCACTCTACTGGAAACATCCTCAAAAAATTCCTGAAGATTTGTCAAGCATGATTTCCCTTTCACAAATTTATGCTGACTTGGACCTATCATGTCACCTCTTTCCAAATGCGCTGCTATGACATCCTTAATAATTGATTCCATCATTTTGCCCACTACTGATGTCAAGCTGACTGGTCTATAATTCCCTGTTTTCTCTCTCCTTTTTTAAAAAGTGGGGTTACATTTGCTACCTTCCACTCCATAGGAACTGATCCAGAGTCTCTGGAATGTTGGAAAATGACTGTCAATGCATCCGCTATTTCCAAGGCCACCTCCTGAAGTACTCTGGGATGCAGTCCATCAGGCCCTGGGGATTTATCGGCCTTCAATCCCATCAATTTCCCCAACACAATTTCCCGACTAATAAGGATTTCCCTCAGTTGCTTCTTACTAGACCCTCTGACCCCTTTTATATCCGGAAGGTTGTTTGTGTCCTCCTTAGTGAATACCGAACCAAAGTACTTGTTCAATTGGTCTGCCATTTCTTTGTTCCTCGTTATGACTTCCCCTGATTCTGACTGCAGGGGACCTACGTTTGTCTTTACTAACCTTTTTCTCTTTACATATCTATAGAAACTTTTGCAGTCCGTCTTAATGTTCCCTGCAAGCTTCCTCTCGTACTCTATTTTCCCTGCCCTAATCAAACCCTTTGTCCTCCTCTGCTGAGTTCTAAATTTCTCCCAGTCCCTGGGTTCACTGCTATTTCTGGCCAATTTGTATGCCACTTCCTTGGCTTTAATACTATCCCTGATTTCCCTTGATAGCCACGGTTGAGCCACCTTCCCTTTTTTATTTTTACGCCAGACAGGAATGTACAATTGTTGCAGTTCATCCATGCGGTCTCTAAATGTCTGCCATTGCCCATCCACAGTCAACCCCTTCAGTATCATTCGCCAATCTATGCTAGCCAATTCACGTCTCATACCTTCAAAGTTACCTTTCTTTAAGTTCTGGACCATGGTCTCTGAATTAACTGTTTCATTCTCCATCCTAATGTAGAATTCCACCATATTATGGTCACTCTTCCCCAAGGGGCCTCGCACAACGAGATTGCTAATTAATCCTCTCTCATTGCACAACACCCAGTCTAAGATGGCCTCCCCCCTAGTTGGTTCCTCGACATATTGGTCTAAAAAACCATCCCTTATGCACTCCAGGAAATCTTCCTCCACCGTATTGCTTCCAGTTTGGTTAGCCCAATCTATATGCATATTAAAGTCACCCATGATAACTGCTGCACCTTTATTGCATGCACCCCTAATTTCCTGTTTGATGTCCTCCCCAACATCTTGGAGGTCTGTACACAAATCCCACTAACGTTTTTTGCCCTTTGGTGTTCTGCAGCTCTACCCATATAGATTCCACATCATCCAAGCTAATGTCCTTCCTAACTATTGCATTAATCTCCTCTTTAACCAGCAATACTACCCTACCTCCTTTTCCTTTTATTCTATCCTTCCTGAATGTTGAATACCCATAGATGTTGAGTTCCCAGCCCTGATCATCCTGGAGCCACGTCTCTAATCCCAATCACATCATATCTGTTAACATCTATTTGCACAGTTAATTCATCCATCTTATTACGGATACTCCTTGTATTAAGACACAAAGCGTTCATGCTTGTTTTTTTAACATCCTTTGTCCTTTTAGAATTATGATGTAGTGTGGCCATTTTTGTTTCTTGCCTTTGTTTACTCGGCCTTCCACTATTGCTTTTTACCTTTCTACCATCTGTTTCTGACTCCATATTACTTCGCCCTATCTTGCTGCATAGGTTCCCATCCCCCTGCCATATTAGTTTAAACACTCCCGAACTGCATTAGCAAATGTTACCCATAGGACATCAGTTCCAGTCCTGCCCAATTGCAGACCGTCCCTTTTGTACAGGTCCCACTTCCCCCAGAACTGGTTCCAATGTCACAGGAATTTGAATCCCTCCCTCTTGCACCACTGCTCAAGCCATGTATTTATTCTAACTATCCTGCTCCCTCTACTCTGATTAGCACGTGGCACTGGTAGCAATCCAGAGATTACTACCTTTGAGGTCCTACTTTTTAATTTAACTCCTCACTCCCTAAATTCAGCTTGTTGGACCTCTTCCCGCTTCTTACCTATATCGTTGGTACCTACATGTACCACGACAACTGGCTGTTCACCCTCCCTCTCCAGAATGCTCTGCAGCCGCTCCGAGACATCCTTGACCCTTGCACCAGGGAGGCAACATGCCATCCTGGAGTCTCGGTTGCGGCCGCAGAAACTCCTAACTATTCCCCCTTACAATAGAGTCCCCTATCACTATAGCTCTCCCACTCTTTTTCCCACCCTTCTGTGTAGCAGAGCCACCCACGGTGCCATGAACCTGGTTGCTGGTGCCTTCCCCTGGTAAGTCATCTCCCCCAACAGTATCCAAAACGGTATATCTGTTTTGGAGGGAGATGACCGCAGGGGACTCCTGCACTACCTTCCTGCTCTTGCCTTGTCTCTTGGTCACCCATTCACTATCTGTCCTAACCCTTACCTGCGGTGTGACCAACTCACTAAATATGCTATCCACAACGTTCTCAGCATCGCGCATGCTCCAGAGTGAGTCCATCCGCAGCTCCAGTGCCGTCATGCGATCTGTCAGGAGCTGCAGCTGGACACACTTCCCACACACATAGTAGTCAGGGACACTGGAAGCATCCCTGACTTCCCACATAGCACAGGAGGAACATGACACGTGTCCGAGCTCTCCTGCCATGACTTAACCCTTAAATTAATTTACTTACTAAAATTTACTTTAACACCAAACAGCTACTTATTGGTTGGCTGCCAATTAAATTAAACCAATCTAAAAGTCAGTCTAAAAGAGAGTTATACTTACCAGTCGAACAGCCAACCACTTACCAGCTTGGCTGTGACGTCACCTCTCGATTTCGCACCCTGCTATCTTTGTCTGCAACTGGTTGGGCTGGTCTCTGGGCCTCCGTCTCATACTCTCGCACTCCTTATCAGCTGCTCTAGTGTCAGCACTGGCAGGAAAAACAAGACAAAACAGCACCTGCCACCCCCGCTTACCCAAACTCACCCACTTACCAAACTCACAAATGCCACTCTATGCTGTTGCATTCCGTGCTCTGCACGAGCTGCCTCTTTTTAAACTGTATCTAGGTCAGCATAGATACAGTTTAAAAATAATTCCTTGATTCCCCTCGTATCCAAAAATCTATCTATCTCTGTCTTGAATATATTCAACGACTGAGCCTCCACAGTTCTCTGGGGTAGAGAATTCCAAAGATTCATCACCCTCTGAGTGAAGAAATTTCTCCTCATCTCAATCCTAAATGGTGATCCCTTATTCTGAGACTGTGACCCTGGTTCTAGACTCCCAAGCCAGGGAAAACATCCTCCCTGCATCTACCCTGTCAAGCCCTGTAAGAATTTTGTATGTTTCAATGAGATCACCTCTCCTTCTAAACTCTAGAAAATATAGGCTTAGTCTGCTCAATCTCTCCTCATAGAACAATCCCTCCATCCCAGGAATCAGTCTGATGAACCTTCGTTGCACTCCCTCTGTGGCAAAATGGATAACTTCACATTTCTCTATGGGTGCGTGTCTGTGAGGAATCCATGGTGTTGGTGTACGCACTTGTACAAATCCTATTGTGTGATTCATCTGAATGTTCTTTACAGTTTTAACGGTACACCCCAATATGCCTTAAGCCAATGCTCAGTTTCCTGCCTTTGCTTACAGGCATCACTTATCGCACAAGCCATAGGCCAAGCTTTCACCGTCGCGTACCAGCAGTTCCTGAACGCCAATGGCATCAATCCTGCGGATCTGAGTCCGACAGAGTACAATGATTTGCTCGACACCGAGTTTTACAACGGGGATCTTGTACACTTTTCCAAATCTGAGAACTCCAAAGAGGTGAGCGTCTGCTGTGAAATGAGTTCAGGTAGTTTCAAGGTTGAGGGGCTGTTTGAAAATATCTGGGGGAGGGTAACCTTGCATTTGCTAAAATGACTGACGGGGGTAGCGGGGCAGGAAGATCGACTCATACTGGGTGTTTCTCAGGAGTCATCCTTTGTCTCCGGTGTTCCGAGATTTTTGTTTGAACGTTTTTCTCCCTAACGCCCCTGAAGACACTGACTCACGATGGTTTATGGTTCCACAGCGCAGGCAGACCTCCACCACCTTGCTAAAGTGGTCTTTCATCGTGTGTGAGCCTGCAGTGTG
>NC_091994.1:37905344-37938543 GCF_044704955.1 Pristiophorus japonicus
CTCTCTCTCTCTCGGCCTGTCGGTGTCTCTCTCTCTCTCGGCCTGTCGGTGTCTCTCTCTCTCTCGGCCTGTCGGTGTCTCTCTCTCGGCCTGTCGGTGTCTCTCTCTCGGCCTGTCGGTGTCTCTCTCTCGGCCTGTCGGTGTCTCTCTCTCGGCCTGTCGGCGTGTCTCTCTCTCGCTCTGTCGGCGCGTCTCTCTCTCGCTCTGTCGGCGCGTCTCTCTCTCGCTCTGTCGGCGCGTCTCTCTCTCGCTCTGTCGGCGCGTCTCTCTCTCGCTCTGTCGGCGTGTCTCTCTCTCGCTCTGTCGGCGTGTCTCTCTCTCGCTCTGTCGGCGTGTCTCTCTCTCGCTCTGTCGGCGTGTCTCTCTCTCGCTCTGTCGGCGTGTCTCTCTCTCGCTCTGTCGGCGTGTCTCTCTCTCGCTCTGTCGGCGTGTCTCTCTCTCGCTCTGTCGGCGTGTCTCTCTCTCGCTCTGTCGGCGTGTCTCTCTCTCGCTCTGTCGGCGTGTCTCTCTCTCGCTCTGTCGGCGTGTCTCTCTCTCGCTCTGTCGGCGTGTCTCTCTCTCGCTCTGTCGGCGTGTCTCTCTCTCGCTCTGTCGGCGTGTCTCTCTCTCGCTCTGTCGGCGTGTCTCTCTCTCGCTCTGTCGGCGTGTCTCTCTCTCGCTCTGTCGGCGTGTCTCTCTCTCGCTCTGTCGGCGTGTCTCTCTCTCGCTCTGTCGGCGTGTCTCTCTCTCGCTCTGTCGGCGTGTCTCTCTCTCGCTCTGTCGGCGTGTCTCTCTCTCGCTCTGTCGGCGTGTCTCTCTCTCGCTCTGTCGGCGTGTCTCTCTCTCGCTCTGTCGGCGTGTCTCTCTCTCGCTCTGTCGGCGTGTCTCTCTCTCGCTCTGTCGGCGTGTCTCTCTCTCGCTCTGTCGGCGTGTCTCTCTCTCGCTCTGTCGGCGTGTCTCTCTCTCGCTCTGTCGGCGTGTCTCTCTCTCGCTCTGTCGGCGTGTCTCTCTCTCGCTCTGTCGGCGTGTCTCTCTCTCGTTCTGTCGGCGTGTCTCTCTCTCGCTCTGTCGGCGTGTCTCTCTCTCGCTCTGTCGGCGTGTCTCTCTCTCGCTCTGTCGGCGTGTCTCTCTCTCGCTCTGTCGGCGTGTCTCTCTCTCGCTCTGTCGGCGTGTCTCTCTCTCGCTCTGTCGGCGTGTCTCTCTCTCGCTCTGTCGGCGTGTCTCTCTCTCGCTCTGTCGGCGTGTCTCTCTCTCGCTCTGTCGGCGTGTCTCTCTCTCGCTCTGTCGGCGTGTCTCTCTCTCGCTCTGTCGGCGTGTCTCTCTCTCGCTCTGTCGGCGTGTCTCTCTCTCGCTCTGTCGGCGTGTCTCTCTCTCGCTCTGTCGGCGTGTCTCTCTCTCGCTCTGTCGGCGTGTCTCTCTCTCGCTCTGTCGGCGTGTCTCTCTCTCGCTCTGTCGGCGTGTCTCTCTCTCGCTCTGTCGGCGTGTCTCTCTCTCGCTCTGTCGGCGTGTCTCTCTCTCGCTCTGTCGGCGTGTCTCTCTCTCGCTCTGTCGGCGTGTCTCTCTCTCGCTCTGTCGGCGTGTCTCTCTCTCGCTCTGTCGGCGTGTCTCTCTCTCGCTCTGTCGGCGTGTCTCTCTCTCGCTCTGTCGGCGTGTCTCTCTCTCGCTCTGTCGGCGTGTCTCTCTCTCGCTCTGTCGGCGTGTCTCTCTCTCGCTCTGTCGGCGTGTCTCTCTCTCGCTCTGTCGGCGTGTCTCTCTCTCGCTCTGTCGGCGTGTCTCTCTCTCGCTCTGTCGGCGTGTCTCTCTCTCGCTCTGTCGGCGTGTCTCTCTCTCGCTCTGTCGGCGTGTCTCTCTCTCGCTCTGTCGGCGTGTCTCTCTCTCGCTCTGTCGGCGTGTCTCTCTCTCGCTCTGTCGGCGTGTCTCTCTCTCGCTCTGTCGGCGTGTCTCTCTCTCGCTCTGTCGGCGTGTCTCTCTCTCGCTCTGTCGGCGTGTCTCTCTCTCGCTCTGTCGGCGTGTCTCTCTCTCGCTCTGTCGGCGTGTCTCTCTCGCTCTCTCTCTCGGTTTGACGGTGTCTCTCTCTCACTCTCTCACTCTCTCACTCTCTCTCACTCTCTCTCACTCTCTCTCACTCTCTCTCACTCTCTCTATCTCTCTCTCTCTCTCTCTATCTCTCTATCTCTCTCTCGGTCTGTCGGTGTCTCTCGGTCTGTCGGTGTCTCTCTCTCTCTCTCTCTCTCGCTCTGTCGGTGTCTCTCTCTCTCTCTGGGAGGCAAAAGCAAAAGACAGAAAGGAGATGAGGAAAAGTGGAGGGCAGAGAAACCCAAGGCAAAGAACAAAAAGGGCCACTGTACAGCAAAATTCTAAAAGGACAAAGGGTGTTAAAAGAACAAGCCTGAAGGCTTTGTGTCTTAATGCAAGGAGTATCCGCAATAAAGTGGATGAATTAACTGTGCAAATAGATGTTAACAAATATGATGTGATTGGGATTACGGAGACGTGGCTCCAGGATGATCAGGGCTGGGAACTCAACATCCAGGGGTATTCAACATTCAGGAAAGATAGAATAAAAGGAAAAGGAGGTGGGGTAGCATTGCTGGTTAAGGAGCAAATTAAGGCAATAGTTCGGAAGGACATTAGCTTGGATGATGTGGAATCTATATGGGTAGAGCTGCAGAATACCAAAGGACAAAAAACGTTAGTGGGAGTTGTGTACAGACCTCCAAACAGTAGTAGTGAAGTTGGGGAGGGCATCAAACATGAAATTAGGGGTGCGTGCAATAAAGGTGCAGCAGTTATAATGGGTGACTTTAATATGCACATAGATTGGGTTAACCAAACTGGAAGCAATACGGTAGAGGAGGATTTCCTGGAGTGCATAAGGGATGGTTTTTTAGACCAATATGTCGAGGAATCAACTAGGGGGGAGGCCATCTTAGACTAGGTGTTGTGTAATGAGAGAGGATTAATTAGCAATCTCGTTGTGCGAGGCCCCTTGGGGAAGAGTGACCATAATATGGTGGAATTCTGCATTAGGATGGAGAATGAAACAGTTAATTCAGAGACCATGGTCCAGAACTTAAAGAAGGGTAACTTTGAAGGTATGAGGCGTGAATTGGCTAGGATAGATTGGCGAATGATACTGAAGGGGTTGACTGTGGATGGGCAATGGCAGACATTTAGAGACCGCATGGATGAACTACAACAATTGTACATTCCTGTCTGGCGTAAAAATAAAAAAGGGAAGGTGGCTCAACCGTGGCTATCAAGGGAAATCAGGGATAGCATTAAAGCCAAGGAAGTGGCATACAAATTGGCCAGAAATAGCAGCGAACCCGGGGACTGGGAGAAATTTAGAACTCAGCAGAGGAGGACAAAGGGTTTGATTAGGGCAGGGAAAATGGAGTACGAGAAGAAGCTTGCAGGGAACATTAAGACGGATTGCAAAAGTTTCTATAGATATGTAAAGAGAAAAAGGTTAGTAAAGACAAACGTAGGTCCCCTGCAGTCAGAATCAGGGGAAGTCATAACGAGGAACAAAGAAATGGCGGACCAATTGAACAAGTACTTTGGTTCGGTATTCACTGAGGAGGACACAAACAACCTTCCGGATATAAAAGGGGTCGGAGTGTCTAGTAAGGAGGAGGAACTGAGGGAAATCCTTATTAGTCGGGAAATTGTGTTGGGGAAATTGATGGGATTGAAGGCCGATAAATCCCCAGGGCCTGATGGACTGCATCCCAGAGTACTTAAGGAGGTGGCCTTGGAAATAGTGGATGCATTGACAGTCATTTTCCAACATTCCATTGACTCTGGATCAGTTCCTATGGAGTGGAGGGTAGCCAATGTAACCCCACTTTTTAAAAAAGGAGGGAGAGAGAAAACAGGGAATTACAGACCGGTCAGCCTGACATCGGTAGTGGGTAAAATGATGGAATCAATTATTAAGGATGTCATCGTAGTGCATTTGGAAAGAGGTAATATGATAGGTCCAAGTCAGCATGGATTTGTGAAAGGGAAATCATGCTTGACAAATCTTCTGGAATTTTTTGAGGATGTTTCCAGTAGAGTGGACAAGGGAGAACCAGTTGATGTGGTGTATTTGGACTTTCAGAAGGCTTTCGACAAGGTCCCACACAAGAGATTAATGTGCAAAGTTAAAGCACATGGGATTGGGGGTAGTGTGCTGACATGGATTGAGAACTGGTTGTCAGACAGGAAGCAAAGAGTAGGAGTAAATGGGTACTTTTCAGAATGGCAGGCAGTGACTAGTGGGGTACCGCAAGGTTCTGTGCTGGGGCCCCAGCTGTTTACACTGTACATTAATGATTTAGACGAGGGGATTAAATGTAGTATCTCCAAATTTGCGGATGACACTAAGTTGGGTGGCAGTGTGAGCTGCGAGGAGGATTCTATGAGGCTGCAGAGCGACTTGGATAGGTTAGGTGAGTGGGCAAATGCATGGCAGATGAAGTATAATGTGGATAAATGTGAGGTTATCCACTTTGGTGGTAAAAACAGAGAGACAGACTATTATCTGAATGGTGACAGATTAGGAAAAGGGCAGGTGCAAAGAGACCTGGGTGTCATGGTACATCAGTCATTGAAGGTTGGCATGCAGGTACAGCAGGCGGTTAAGAAAGCAAATGGCATGTTGGCCTTCATAGCGAGGGGATTTGAGTACAAGAGCAGGGAGGTGTTGCTACAATTGTACAGGGCCTTGGTGAGGCCACACCTGGAGTATTGTGTACAGTTTTGGTCTCCTAACCTGAGGAAGGACATTCTTGCTATTGAGGGAGTGCAGCGAAGGTTCACCAGACTGATTCCCGGGATGGCGGGACTGACCTATCAAGAAAGACTGGATCAACTGGGCTTGTATTCACTGGAGTTCAGAAGAATGAGAGGGGACCTTATAGAAACGTTTAAAATTCTGACGGGGTTAGACAGGTTAGATGCAGGAAGAATGTTCCCAATGTTGGGGAAGTCCAGAACCAGGGGACACAGTCTAAGGAGAGATGAGGAGGAATTTCTTAACCCAGAGAGTGGTGAACCTGTGGAATTCTCTACCACAGAAAGTTGTTGAGGCCAATTCACTAAATATATTCAAAAAGGAGTTAGATGAAGTCCTTACTACTAGGGGAATCAAGGGGTATGGTGAGAAAGCAGGAATGGGGTACTGAAGTTGCATGTTCAGCCATGAACTCATTGAATGGCGGTGCAGGCTAGAAGGGCAGAATGGCCTACTCCTGCACCTATTTTCTATGTTTCTATGTTTCTATGTCTGTCGGTGACTCTCTCTCTCTCTCTCTCTCCATCTCTATCTCTCTCTATCTCTCTCTCTGGGTCTGTCGGTGTCTCTCTCTCTGGGTCTGTCGGTGTCTTTCTCTCTCTGGGTCTGTCGGTGTCTCTCTATCTCTCTCTCTGGGTCTGTCGTTGTCTCTCTCTCTCTCTCTCTCTCTCTCTCTCGGTCTGTCGGTGTCTTTCTCTCTCTGGGTCTGTCGGTGTCTCTCTATCTCTCTCTCTGGGTCTGTCGTTGTCTCTCTCTCTCTCTCGGTCTGTCGGTGTCTATCTCTCTCTCGCTCTGTCGGCGTGTCTCTCTCTCGCTCTGTCGGCGTGTCTCTCTCTCGCTCTGTCGGCGTGTCTCTCTCTCGCTCTGTCGGCGTGTCTCTCTCTCGCTCTGTCGGCGTGTCTCTCTCTCGCTCTGTCGGCGTGTCTCTCTCTCGCTCTGTCGGCGTGTCTCTCTCTCGCTCTGTCGGCGTGTCTCTCTCTCGCTCTGTCGGCGTGTCTCTCTCTCGCTCTGTCGGCGTGTCTCTCTCTCGCTCTGTCGGCGTGTCTCTCGCTCTGTCGGCGTGTCTCTCTCTCGCTCTGTCGGCGTGTCTCTCTCTCGCTCTGTCGGCGTGTCTCTCTCTCGCTCTGTCGGCGTGTCTCTCTCTCGCTCTGTCGGCGTGTCTCTCTCTCGCTCTGTCGGCGTGTCTCTCTCTCGCTCTGTCGGCGTGTCTCTCTCTCGCTCTGTCGGCGTGTCTCTCTCTCGCTCTGTCGGCGTGTCTCTCTCTCGCTCTGTCGGCGTGTCTCTCTCTCGCTCTGTCGGCGTGTCTCTCTCTCGCTCTGTCGGCGTGTCTCTCTCTCGCTCTGTCGGCGTGTCTCTCTCTCGCTCTGTCGGCGTGTCTCTCTCTCGCTCTGTCGGCGTGTCTCTCTCTCGCTCTGTCGGCGTGTCTCTCTCTCGCTCTGTCGGCGTGTCTCTCTCTCGCTCTGTCGGCGTGTCTCTCTCTCGCTCTGTCGGCGTGTCTCTCTCTCGCTCTGTCGGCGTGTCTCTCTCTCGCTCTGTCGGCGTGTCTCTCTCTCGCTCTGTCGGCGTGTCTCTCTCTCGCTCTGTCGGCGTGTCTCTCTCTCGCTCTGTCGGCGTGTCTCTCTCTCGCTCTGTCGGCGTGTCTCTCTCTCGCTCTGTCGGCGTGTCTCTCTCTCGCTCTGTCGGCGTGTCTCTCTCTCGCTCTGTCGGCGTGTCTCTCTCTCGCTCTGTCGGCGTGTCTCTCTCTCGCTCTGTCGGCGTGTCTCTCTCTCGCTCTGTCGGCGTGTCTCTCTCTCGCTCTGTCGGCGTGTCTCTCTCTCGCTCTGTCGGCGTGTCTCTCTCTCGCTCTGTCGGCGTGTCTCTCTCTCGGCCTGTCGGCGTGTCTCTCTCTCGGCCTGTCGGCGTGTCTCTCTCTCGGCCTGTCGGCGTGTCTCTCTCTCGGCCTGTCGGCGTGTCTCTCTCTCGGCCTGTCGGCGTGTCTCTCTCTCGCTCTGTCGGCGTGTCTCTCTCTCGCTCTGTCGGCGTGTCTCTCTCTCGCTCTGTCGGCGTGTCTCTCTCTCGCTCTGTCGGCGTGTCTCTCTCTCGCTCTGTCGGCGTGTCTCTCTCTCGCTCTGTCGGCGTGTCTCTCTCTCGCTCTGTCGGCGTGTCTCTCTCTCGCTCTGTCGGCGTGTCTCTCTCTCGCTCTGTCGGCGTGTCTCTCTCTCGCTCTGTCGGCGTGTCTCTCTCTCGCTCTGTCGGCGTGTCTCTCTCTCGCTCTGTCGGCGTGTCTCTCTCTCGCTCTGTCGGCGTGTCTCTCTCTCGCTCTGTCGGCGTGTCTCTCTCTCGCTCTCTCTCTAGGTCTGTCGGTCTCTCTCGGTTTGACGGTGTCTCTCTCTCACTCTCTCACTCTCTCTCTGCTATCTCTCCATCTCTCCATCTCTCCATCTCTCCATCTCTCCATCGCTCTATCTCTCTATCTCTCTATCTCTCTATCTCTCTCGGTGTCTCTCGGTCTGTCGGTGTCTCTCTCTCTCTCTCCGTCTGTCGGTGTCTCTCTCTCTCTCGGTCTGTCGGTGTCTCTCTCTCTCTCTCTCTCTCTCAGTCTGTCGGTGTCTCTCTCTCTCTCGGTCTGTCGGTGTCTCTCTCTCTCTCTCTCTCTCTCTCTGTCTGTCGGTGTGTCTCTCTCTCTCTCTCTCTCTCTCTCTCTCTCTGTCTCTCTCTCTCTGGGTCTGTCGGTGACTCTCTCTCTCTCTCTCTCTCTCTCTCTGGGTCTGTCGGTGTCTCTCTCTATCTCTCTCTCTGGGTCTGTCGGTGTCTCTCTCTCTTTCTCGGTCTGTCGGTGTCTTTCTCTCTCTGGGTCTGTCAATGTCTCTCTCTATCTCTCTCTCTGGGTCTGTCGCTGTCTCTCTCTCTCTCCCTCTCTCTCTCTCTCTCGGTCTGTCGGTGTCTCTCTCTCGGTCTGTCGGTGTCTCTCTCTCTCTCGGCCTGTCGGTGTCTCTCTCTCGCTCTGTCGGTGTCTCTCTCTCGCTCTGTCGGTGTCTCTCGCTCTGTCGGTGTCTCTCTCTCGCTCTGTCGGTGTCTCTCTCTCGCTCTGTCGGTGTCTCTCTCTCGCTCTGTCGGTGTCTCTCTCTCGCTCTGTCGGCGCGTCTCTCTCTCGCTCTGTCGGCGCATCTCTCTCTCGCTCTGTCGGCGCGTCTCTCCCTCGCTCTGTCGGCGCGTCTCTCTCTCGCTCTGTCGGCGCGTCTCTCTCTCGCTCTGTCGGCGCGTCTCTCTCTCGCTCTGTCGGCGCGTCTCTCTCTCGCTCTGTCGGCGCGTCTCTCTCTCGCTCTGTCGGCGCGTCTCTCTCTCGCTCTGTCGGCGCGTCTCTCTCTCGCTCTGTCGGCGCGTCTCTCTCTCGCTCTGTCGGCGCGTCTCTCTCTCGCTCTGTCGGCGCGTCTCTCTCTCGCTCTGTCGGCGCGTCTCTCTCTCGCTCTGTCGGCGCGTCTCTCTCTCGCTCTGTCGGCGCGTCTCTCTCTCGCTCTGTCGGCGCGTCTCTCTCTCGCTCTGTCGGCGCGTCTCTCTCTCGCTCTGTCGGCGCGTCTCTCTCTCGCTCTGTCGGCGCGTCTCTCTCTCGCTCTGTCGGCGCGTCTCTCTCTCGCTCTGTCGGCGCGTCTCTCTCTCGCTCTGTCGGCGCGTCTCTCTCTCGCTCTGTCGGCGCGTCTCTCTCTCGCTCTGTCGGCGCGTCTCTCTCTCGCTCTGTCGGCGCGTCTCTCTCTCGCTCTGTCGGCGCGTCTCTCTCTCGCTCTGTCGGCGCGTCTCTCTCTCGCTCTGTCGGCGCGTCTCTCTCTCGCTCTGTCGGCGCGTCTCTCTCTCGCTCTGTCGGCGCGTCTCTCTCTCGCTCTGTCGGCGCGTCTCTCTCTCGCTCTGTCGGCGCGTCTCTCTCTCGCTCTGTCGGCGCGTCTCTCTCTCGCTCTGTCGGCGCGTCTCTCTCTCGCTCTGTCGGCGCGTCTCTCTCTCGCTCTGTCGGCGCGTCTCTCTCTCGCTCTGTCGGCGCGTCTCTCTCTCGCTCTGTCGGCGCGTCTCTCTCTCGCTCTGTCGGCGCGTCTCTCTCTCGCTCTGTCGGCGCGTCTCTCTCTCGCTCTGTCGGCGCGTCTCTCTCTCGCTCTGTCGGCGCGTCTCTCTCTCGCTCTGTCGGCGCGTCTCTCTCTCGCTCTGTCGGCGCGTCTCTCTCTCGCTCTGTCGGCGCGTCTCTCTCTCGCTCTGTCGGCGCGTCTCTCTCTCGCTCTGTCGGCGCGTCTCTCTCTCGCTCTGTCGGCGCGTCTCTCTCTCGCTCTGTCGGCGCGTCTCTCTCTCGCTCTGTCGGCGCGTCTCTCTCTCGCTCTGTCGGCGCGTCTCTCTCTCTCGCTCTGTCGGCGCCTCTCGGCGTCTCGCTCTGTCGGCCTCTCGGCGTCTCGCTCTGTCGGCCTCTCGGCGTCTCGCTCTGTCGGCCTCTCGGCGTCTCGCTCTGTCGGCCTCTCGGCGTCTCGCTCTGTCGGCCTCTCGGCGTCTCGCTCTGTCGGCCTCTCGGCGTCTCGCTCTGTCGGCCTCTCGGCGTCTCGCTCTGTCGGCCTCTCGGCCTCTCGGTCTGTCGGCCTGTCGGCCTGTCGGCCTGTCGGCCTGTCGGCCTGTCGGCCTCTCGGCCTGTCGGCCTCTCGGCCTGTCGGCCTGTCGCCCTCTCGGCCTGTCGGCCTGTCGGCCTCTCGGCCTGTCGGCCTGTCGGACTGTCGGCCTGTCGGCCTGTCGGCCTGTCGGCCTCTCGGCCTCTCGGCCTCTCGGCCTCTCGGCCTGTTGGCCTGTCGGCCTCTCGCCCTCTCTCTCTCTCTCTCGGTCTGTCGGTGTATCTCTCTCTCTCTCTCTCTCTCTCGGTCTGTCGGTCTCCCTCTCTCTCTCTCTCGGTCTGTCGGTCTCTCTCTCTCTCTCTCTCTCTCTCTCTCTCGGTCTGTCGGTCTCTCTCTCTCTCTCTCTCTCTCTCTCTCGCTCGGTCTGTCGGTGTCTCTCTCTCTCTCTCTCTCTCGGTCTGTCGGTGTCTCTCTCTCTCTCTCTCTCTCTCGGTCTGTCGGTGTCTCTCTCTCTCTCTCTCTCTCGGTCTGTCGGTGTCTCTCTCTCTCTCTCTCTCTCTCGGTCTGTCGGTGTCTCTCTCTCCCTCTCTCTCTCTCTCTCGGTCTGTCTGTGTCTCGGTCTGTCGGTGTCTCTCTCTCTCTCTCTCTCTCTCTCTCTCTCTCGGTCTGTCGGTGTCTCTCTCTCTCTCTCTCGGTCAGTCGGTGTCTCTCTCTCTCTCTCGGTCTGTTGGTGTCTCTCTCTCTCTCGGTCTGTCGGTGTCTGTCTCTCTCTCTCGGTCTGTCGGTGTCTCTCTCTCTGTCGGTGTCTCTCTCTCTCTCTCTCGGTCTGTTGGTGTCTCGGTTTGTCAGTATCTACCTCTCTCTCTCTCTCGGTCTGTCAGTGTGTCTCTCTCTCTCTCTCGGTCTGTCAGTGTCTCTCTCTCTCTCTCTCTCGGTCTGTCAGTGTCTCTCTCTCTCTCTCTCTCTCTCGGTCTGTCAGTGTCTCTCTCTCTCTCTCGGTCTGTCAGTGTCTCTCTCTCTCTCTCGGTCTGTCAGTGTCTCTCTCTCTCTCTCGGTCTGTCAGTGTCTCTCTCTCTCTCTCGGTCTGTCAGTGTCTCTCTCTCTCTCTCTCGGTCTGTCAGTGTCTCTCTCTCTCTCTCTCTCGGTCTGTCGGTGTCTCTCTCTCTCTCTCTCTCTCTCGGTCTGTCGGTGTCTCTCTCTCTCTCTCGGTCTGTCGGTATCTCTCTCTCTCTCTCTCTCTCTCTCGGTCTGTCGGTGTCTCTCTCTCTCTCTCGGTTTGTCGGTGTCTCTCTCTCTCTGTCGGTCTGTCAGTGTCTCTCTCTCTCTCTCGGTCTGTCAGTGTCTCTCTCTCTCTCTCGGTCTGTCAGTGTCTCTCTCTCTCTCTCGGTCTGTCAGTGTCTCTCTCTCTCTCTCGGTCTGTCAGTGTCTCTCTCTCTCTCTCTCGGTCTGTCAGTGTCTCTCTCTCTCTCTCTCTCGGTCTGTCGGTGTCTCTCTCTCTCTCTCTCTCTCTCGGTCTGTCGGTGTCTCTCTCTCTCTCTCGGTCTGTCGGTATCTCTCTCTCTCTCTCTCTCTCTCTCGGTCTGTCGGTGTCTCTCTCTCTCTCTCGGTTTGTCGGTGTCTCTCTCTCTCTGTCGGTCTGTCGGTGTCTCTCTCTCTCTCTCTCTCTCTCTCTCTCTCTCTCTCTCTCTCTCGATCTGTCGGTGTCTCTCTCTCTCTGTCGGTCTGTCGGTGTCTCTCTCTCTCTCTCGGTCTGTCGGTGTCTCTCTCTCTCTCTCGGTCTGTTGGTGTCTCTCTCTCTCTCTCTCTCTCTCTCTCTCGGTCTGTTGGTGTCTCTCTCTCTCTCTCGGTCTGTCGGTGTCTCTCTCTCTCTCTCTCTCTCTCTCTCTCTCTCGGTCTGTCGGTGTCTTTCTCTCTCTGGGTCTGTCGGTGTCTCTCTATCTCTCTGGGTCTGTCGTTGTCTCTCTCTCTCTCTCGGTCTGTCGGTGTCTATCTCTCTCTCGCTCTGTCGGCGTGTCTCTCTCTCGCTCTGTCGGCGTGTCTCTCTCGCTCTGTCGGCGTGTCTCTCTCTCGCTCTGTCGGCGTGTCTCTCTCTCGCTCTGTCGGCGTGTCTCTCTCTCGCTCTGTCGGCGTGTCTCTCTCTCGCTCTGTCGGCGTGTCTCTCTCTCGCTCTGTCGGCGTGTCTCTCTCTCGCTCTGTCGGCGTGTCTCTCTCTCGCTCTGTCGGCGTGTCTCTCTCTCGCTCTGTCGGCGTGTCTCTCTCTCGCTCTGTCGGCGTGTCTCTCTCTCGCTCTGTCGGCGTGTCTCTCTCTCGCTCTGTCGGCGTGTTTCTCTCTCGCTCTGTCGGCGTGTCTCTCTCTCGCTCTGTCGGCGTGTCTCTCTCTCGCTCTGTCGGCGTGTCTCTCTCTCGCTCTGTCGGCGTGTCTCTCTCTCGCTCTGTCGGCGTGTCTCTCTCTCGCTCTGTCGGCGTGTCTCTCTCTCGCTCTGTCGGCGTGTCTCTCTCGCTCTGTCGGCGTGTCTCTCTCTCGCTCTGTCGGCGTGTCTCTCTCTCGCTCTGTCGGCGTGTCTCTCTCTCGCTCTGTCGGCGTGTCTCTCTCTCGCTCTGTCGGCGTGTCTCTCTCTCGCTCTGTCGGCGTGTCTCTCTCTCGCTCTGTCGGCGTGTCTCTCTCTCGCTCTGTCGGCGTGTCTCTCTCTCGCTCTGTCGGCGTGTCTCTCTCTCGCTCTGTCGGCGTGTCTCTCTCTCGCTCTGTCGGCGTGTCTCTCTCTCGCTCTGTCGGCGTGTCTCTCTCTCGCTCTGTCGGCGTGTCTCTCTCTCGCTCTGTCGGCGTGTCTCTCTCTCGCTCTGTCGGCGTGTCTCTCTCTCGCTCTGTCGGCGTGTCTCTCTCTCGCTCTGTCGGCGTGTCTCTCTCTCGGCCTGTCGGCGTGTCTCTCTCTCGGCCTGTCGGCGTGTCTCTCTCTCGGCCTGTCGGCGTGTCTCTCTCTCGCTCTGTCGGCGTGTCTCTCTCTCGCTCTGTCGGCGTGTCTCTCTCTCGCTCTGTCGGCGTGTCTCTCTCTCGCTCTGTCGGCGTGTCTCTCTCTCGCTCTGTCGGCGTGTCTCTCTCTCGCTCTGTCGGCGTGTCTCTCTCTCGCTCTGTCGGCGTGTCTCTCTCTCGCTCTGTCGGCGTGTCTCTCTCTCGCTCTGTCGGCGTGTCTCTCTCTCGCTCTGTCGGCGTGTCTCTCTCTCGCTCTGTCGGCGTGTCTCTCTCTCGCTCTGTCGGCGTGTCTCTCTCTCGCTCTGTCGGCGTGTCTCTCTCTCGCTCTGTCGGCGTGTCTCTCTCTCGCTCTCTCTCTAGGTCTGTCGGTCTCTCTCGGTTTGACGGTGTCTCTCTCTCACTCTCTCACTCTCTCTCTGCTATCTCTCCATCTCTCCATCTCTCCATCTCTCCATCTCTCCATCTCTCCATCTCTCCATCTCTCTATCTCTCTATCTCTCTCGGTGTCTCTCGGTCTGTCGGTGTCTCTCTCTCTCTCTCCGTCTGTCGGTGTCTCTCTCTCTCTCGGTCTGTCGGTGTCTCTCTCTCTCTCTCTCTCTCTCAGTCTGTCGGTGTCTCTCTCTCTCTCGGTCTGTCGGTGTCTCTCTCTCTCTCTCTCTCTCTCTCTCTGTCTGTCGGTGTGTCTCTCTCTCTCTCTCTCTCTCTCTCTCTCTCTCTGTCTCTCTCTCTCTGGGTCTGTCGGTGACTCTCTCTCTCTCTCTCTCTCTCTCTCTCTGGGTCTGTCGGTGTCTCTCTCTATCTCTCTCTCTGGGTCTGTCGGTGTCTCTCTCTCTTTCTCGGTCTGTCGGTGTCTTTCTCTCTCTGGGTCTGTCAATGTCTCTCTCTATCTCTCTCTCTGGGTCTGTCGCTGTCTCTCTCTCTCTCCCTCTCTCTCTCTCTCTCGGTCTGTCGGTGTCTCTCTCTCGGTCTGTCGGTGTCTCTCTCTCTCTCGGTCTGTCGGTGTCTCTCTCTCTCTCTCGGTCTGTCGGTGTCTCTCTCTCTCTCGGCCTGTCGGTGTCTCTCTCTCGCTCTGTCGGTGTCTCTCTCTCGCTCTGTCGGTGTCTCTCGCTCTGTCGGTGTCTCTCTCTCGCTCTGTCGGTGTCTCTCTCTCGCTCTGTCGGTGTCTCTCTCTCGCTCTGTCGGTGTCTCTCTCTCGCTCTGTCGGCGCGTCTCTCTCTCGCTCTGTCGGCGCATCTCTCTCTCGCTCTGTCGGCGCGTCTCTCTCTCGCTCTGTCGGCGCGTCTCTCTCTCGCTCTGTCGGCGCGTCTCTCTCTCGCTCTGTCGGCGCGTCTCTCTCTCGCTCTGTCGGCGCGTCTCTCTCTCGCTCTGTCGGCGCGTCTCTCTCTCGCTCTGTCGGCGCGTCTCTCTCTCGCTCTGTCGGCGCGTCTCTCTCTCGCTCTGTCGGCGCGTCTCTCTCTCGCTCTGTCGGCGCGTCTCTCTCTCGCTCTGTCGGCGCGTCTCTCTCTCGCTCTGTCGGCGCGTCTCTCTCTCGCTCTGTCGGCGCGTCTCTCTCTCGCTCTGTCGGCGCGTCTCTCTCTCGCTCTGTCGGCGCGTCTCTCTCTCGCTCTGTCGGCGCGTCTCTCTCTCGCTCTGTCGGCGCGTCTCTCTCTCGCTCTGTCGGCGCGTCTCTCTCTCGCTCTGTCGGCGCGTCTCTCTCTCGCTCTGTCGGCGCGTCTCTCGCTCTGTCGGCGCGTCTCTCTCTCGCTCTGTCGGCGCGTCTCTCTCTCGCTCTGTCGGCGCGTCTCTCTCTCGCTCTGTCGGCGCGTCTCTCTCTCGCTCTGTCGGCGCGTCTCTCTCTCGCTCTGTCGGCGCGTCTCTCTCTCGCTCTGTCGGCGCGTCTCTCTCTCGCTCTGTCGGCGCGTCTCTCTCTCGCTCTGTCGGCGCGTCTCTCTCGCTCTGTCGGCGCGTCTCTCTCTCGCTCTGTCGGCGCGTCTCTCTCTCGCTCTGTCGGCGCGTCTCTCTCTCGCTCTGTCGGCGCGTCTCTCTCTCTCTGTCGGCGCGTCTCTCTCTCGCTCTGTCGGCGCGTCTCTCTCTCGCTCTGTCGGCGCGTCTCTCTCTCTCGCTCTGTCGGCGCGTCTCTCTCTCTCGCTCTGTCGGCGCGTCTCGCTCTGTCGGCCTCTCGGCGTCTCGCTCTGTCGGCCTCTCGGCGTCTCGCTCTGTCGGCCTCTCGGCGTCTCGGTCTGTCGGCCTCTCGGCCTCTCGGTCTGTCGGCCTGTCGGCCTGTCGGCCTCTCGGCCTGTCGGCCTCTCGGCCTCTCGGTCTGTCGGCCTGTCGGCCTCTCGGTCTGTCGGCCTGTCGGCCTCTCGGTCTGTCGGCCTGTCGCCCTCTCGGTCTGTCGGCCTGTCGGCCTCTCGGCCTGTCGGCCTCTCGGCCTGTCGGCCTCTCGGCCTGTCGGCCTGTCGGACTGTCGGCCTGTCGGCCTCTCGGCCTCTCGGCCTGTCGGCCTCTCGGCCTCTCGGCCTGTCGGCCTCTCGCCCTCTCTCTCTCTCTCTCGGTCTGTCGGTGTATCTCTCTCTCTCTCTCTCTCTCTCGGTCTGTCGGTCTCCCTCTCTCTCTCTCTCGGTCTGTCGGTCTCTCTCTCTCTCTCTCTCTCTCTCTCTCGGTCTGTCGGTCTCTCTCTCTCTCTCTCTCTCTCTCGCTCGGTCTGTCGGTGTCTCTCTCTCTCTCTCTCTCTCGGTCTGTCGGTGTCTCTCTCTCTCTCTCTCGGTCTGTCGGTGTCTCTCTCTCTCTCTCTCTCTCGGTCTGTCGGTGTCTCTCTCTCTCTCTCTCTCTCTCGGTCTGTCGGTGTCTCTCTCTCCCTCTCTCTCTCTCTCTCGGTCTGTCTGTGTCTCGGTCTGTCGGTGTCTCTCTCTCTCTCTCTCTCTCTCTCTCTCTCGGTCTGTCGGTGTCTCTCTCTCTCTCTCTCGGTCAGTCGGTGTCTCTCTCTCTCTCTCGGTCTGTTGGTGTCTCTCTCTCTCTCGGTCTGTCGGTGTCTGTCTCTCTCTCTCGGTCTGTCGGTGTCTCTCTCTCTGTCGGTGTCTCTCTCTCTCTCTCTCGGTCTGTTGGTGTCTCGGTTTGTCAGTATCTACCTCTCTCTCTCTCTCGGTCTGTCAGTGTGTCTCTCTCTCTCTCTCGGTCTGTCAGTGTCTCTCTCTCTCTCTCTCTCTCTCTCGGTCTGTCAGTGTCTCTCTCTCTCTCTCGGTCTGTCAGTGTCTCTCTCTCTCTCTCGGTCTGTCAGTGTCTCTCTCTCTCTCTCGGTCTGTCAGTGTCTCTCTCTCTCTCTCGGTCTGTCAGTGTCTCTCTCTCTCTCTCTCGGTCTGTCAGTGTCTCTCTCTCTCTCTCTCTCGGTCTGTCGGTGTCTCTCTCTCTCTCTCTCTCTCTCGGTCTGTCGGTGTCTCTCTCTCTCTCTCTCGGTCTGTCGGTATCTCTCTCTCTCTCTCTCTCTCTCTCGGTCTGTCGGTGTCTCTCTCTCTCTCTCGGTTTGTCGGTGTCTCTCTCTCTCTGTCGGTCTGTCGGTGTCTCTCTCTCTCTCTCTGTCTCTCTCTCTCTCTCTCTCGATCTGTCGGTGTCTCTCTCTCTCTGTCGGTCTGTCGGTGTCTCTCTCTCTCTCTCGGTCTGTCGGTGTCTCTCTCTCTCTCTCGGTCTGTTGGTGTCTCTCTCTCTCTCTCTCTCTCTCTCTCTCGGTCTGTTGGTGTCTCTCTCTCTCTCTCGGTCTGTCGGTGTCTCTCTCTCTCTCTCTCTCTCTCTCTCTCTCTCGGTCGGTTGGTGTCTCTCTCTCTCTCTCTCTCGGTCTGTCGGTGTCTCTCTCTCTCTCGGTCTGTCGGTGTCTCTCTCTCTGTCGGTGTCTCTCTCTCTCTCTCGGTCTGTTGGTGTCTCGGTTTGTCAGTATCTACCTCTCTCTCTCTCTCTCGGTCTGTCAGTATCTCTCTCTCTCTCTCGGTCTGTCAGTGTCTCTCTCTCTCTCTCTCGGTCTGTCAGTCTCTGTCTCGGTCTGTCAGTGTCGCTCTCTCTCTCTCTCGGTCTGTCAGTGTCTCTCTCTCTCTCTCTCTCGGTCTGTCAGTGTCTCTCTCTCTCTCTCTCTCTCTCGGTCTGTCAGTGTCTCTCTCTCTCTCTCGGTCTGTCAGTGTCTCTCTCTCTCTCTCGGTCTGTCAGTGTCTCTCTCTCTCTCTCTCTCGGTCTATCAGTGTCTCTCTCTCTCTCTCGGTCTGTCAGTGTCTCTCTCTCTCTCTCTCTCGGTCTGTCAGTGTCTCTCTCTCGGTCTGTCAGTGTCTCTCTCTCTCGGTCTGTCGGTCTCTCTCTCTCTCTCTCGGTCTGTCGGTGTCTCTCTCTCTCTCTCTCTCTCGGTCTGTCGGTGTCTCTCTCTCTCTCTCTCGGTCTGTCGGTGTCTCTCTCTCTCTCTCGGTCTGTCGGTGTCTCTCTCTGTCGGTCTGTCGGTGTGTCTCTCTCTCTCTCTCTCTCTCTCTCTCTCTCTCTCTCTCGGTCTGTCGGTCTCTCTCTCTGTCGGTCTGTCGGTGTCTCTCTCTCTCTCTCGGTCTGTTGGTGTCTCTCTCTCTCTCTCGGTCTGTTGGTGTCTCTCTCTCTCTCTCTCTCTCTCTCTCGGTCTGTCGGTCTCTCTCTCGGTCGGTTGGTGTCTCTCTCTCTCTCTCTCGGTCTGTCGGTGTCTCTCTCTCTCTCTCTCGGTCTGTCGGTGTCTCTCTCTCTCTCGGTCTGTCGGTGTCTCTCTCTCTCTCTCGGTCTGTCGGTGTCTCTCTCTCTCTCTCTCTCTCGGTCTGTCAGTATCTCTCTCTCTCTCTCGGTCTGTCAGTGTCTCTCTCTCTCTCGGTCTGTCAGTGTCTCTCTCTCTCTCGGTCTGTCAGTGTCTCTCTCTCTCTCGGTCTGTCAGTGTCTCTCTCTCTCTCGGTCTGTCAGTGTCTCTCTCTCTCTCTCTCTCGGTCTGTCAGTGTCTCTCTCTCTCTCTCTCTCGGTCTGTCAGTGTCTCTCTCTCTCTCTCTCGGTCTGTCAGTGTCTCTCTCTCTCTCTCTCGGTCTGTCGGTGACTCTCTCTCGGTCTGTCGGTGTCTCTCTCTCGGTCTGTCGGTGTCTCTCTCTCTCGGTCTGTCGGCGTCTCTCTCTCTCGGTCTGTCGGTCTCTCTCTCTCGGTCTGTCGGTCTCTCTCTCTCGGTCTGTCGGTCTCTCTCTCTCGGTCTGTCGGCCTCTCTCTCTCGGTCTGTCGGCCTCTCTCTCTCGGTCTGTCGGTCTCTCTCTCTCGGTCTGTCGGCCTCTCTCTCTCTCGGTCTATCGGCGTCTCTCTCTCTCTCTCGGTCTGTCGGCGTCTCTCTCTCTCTCTCTCGGTCTGTCGGCGTCTCTCTCTCGGTCTGTCGGCGTCTCTCTCTCTCGGTCTGTCGGTCTCTCTCTCTCGGTCTGTCGGTCTCTCTCTCGGTCTGTCGGTCTCTCTCTCTCGGTCTGTCGGTCTCTCTCTCTCGGTCTGTCGGTCTCTCTTTCTCGGTCTGTCGGTCTCTCTTTCTCGGTCTGTCGGCCTCTCTCTCTCGGTCTGTCGGTCTCTCTCTCTCGGTCTGTCGGCCTCTCTCTCTCTCGGTCTGTCGGCCTCTCTCTCTCTCGGTCTATCGGCGTCTCTCTCTCTCTCTCGGTCTGTCGGCGTCTCTCTCTCTCTCGGTCTGTCGGCGTCTCTCTCTCTCTCTCGGTCTGTCGGCGTCTCTCTCTCTCTCGGTCTGTCGGCGTCTCTCTCTCTCTCGCTCTGTCGGCGCGTCTCTCTCTCGCTCTGTCGGCGCGTCTCTCTCTCGCTCTGTCGGCGCGTCTCTCTCTCGCTCTGTCGGCGCGTCTCTCTCTCGCTCTGTCGGCGCGTCTCTCTCTCGCTCTGTCGGCGCGTCTCTCTCTCGCTCTGTCGGCGCGTCTCTCTCTCGCTCTGTCGGCGCGTCTCCCTCTCGCTCTGTCGGCGCGTCTCTCTCTCGCTCTGTCGGCGCGTCTCCCTCTCGCTCTGTCGGCGCGTCTCTCTCTCGCTCTGTCGGCGCGTCTCTCTCTCGCTCTGTCGGCGCGTCTCTCTCTCGCTCTGTCGGCGCGTCTCTCTCTCGCTCTGTCGGCGCGTCTCTCTCTCGCTCTGTCGGCGCGTCTCTCTCTCGCTCTGTCGGCGCGTCTCTCTCTCGCTCTGTCGGCGCGTCTCTCTCTCGCTCTGTCGGCGCGTCTCTCTCTCGCTCTGTCGGCGCGTCTCTCTCTCGCTCTGTCGGCGCGTCTCTCTCTCGCTCTGTCGGCGCGTCTCTCTCTCGCTCTGTCGGCGCGTCTCTCTCTCGCTCTGTCGGCGCGTCTCTCTCTCGCTCTGTCGGCGCGTCTCTCTCTCGCTCTGTCGGCGCGTCTCTCTCTCGCTCTGTCGGCGCGTCTCTCTCTCGCTCTGTCGGCGCGTCTCTCTCTCGCTCTGTCGGCGCGTCTCTCTCTCGCTCTGTCGGCGCGTCTCTCTCTCGCTCTGTCGGCGCGTCTCTCTCTCGCTCTGTCGGCGCGTCTCTCTCTCGCTCTGTCGGCGCGTCTCTCTCTCGCTCTGTCGGCGCGTCTCTCTCTCGCTCTGTCGGCGCGTCTCTCTCTCGCTCTGTCGGCGCGTCTCTCTCTCGCTCTGTCGGCGCGTCTCTCTCTCGCTCTGTCGGCGCGTCTCTCTCTCGCTCTGTCGGCGCGTCTCTCTCTCGCTCTGTCGGCGCGTCTCTCTCTCGCTCTGTCGGCGCGTCTCTCTCTCGCTCTGTCGGCGCGTCTCTCTCTCGCTCTGTCGGCGCGTCTCTCTCTCGCTCTGTCGGCGCGTCTCTCTCTCGCTCTGTCGGCGCGTCTCTCTCTCGCTCTGTCGGCGCGTCTCTCTCTCGCTCTGTCGGCGCGTCTCTCTCTCGCTCTGTCGGCGCGTCTCTCTCTCGCTCTGTCGGCGCGTCTCTCTCTCGCTCTGTCGGCGCGTCTCTCTCTCGCTCTGTCGGCGCGTCTCTCTCTCGCTCTGTCGGCGCGTCTCTCTCTCGCTCTGTCGGCGCGTCTCTCTCTCGCTCTGTCGGCGCGTCTCTCTCTCGCTCTGTCGGCGCGTCTCTCTCTCGCTCTGTCGGCGCGTCTCTCTCTCGCTCTGTCGGCGCGTCTCTCTCTCGCTCTGTCGGCGCGTCTCTCTCTCGCTCTGTCGGCGCGTCTCTCTCTCGCTCTGTCGGCGCGTCTCTCTCTCGCTCTGTCGGCGCGTCTCTCTCTCGCTCTGTCGGCGCGTCTCTCTCTCGCTCTGTCGGCGCGTCTCTCTCTCGCTCTGTCGGCGCGTCTCTCTCTCGCTCTGTCGGCGCGTCTCTCTCTCGCTCTGTCGGCGCGTCTCTCTCTCGCTCTGTCGGCGCGTCTCTCTCTCGCTCTGTCGGCGCGTCTCTCTCTCGCTCTGTCGGCGCGTCTCTCTCTCGCTCTGTCGGCGCGTCTCTCTCTCGCTCTGTCGGCGCCTCTCTCTCTCGCTCTGTCGGCGCCTCTCTCTCTCGCTCTGTCGGCGCCTCTCTCTCTCGCTCTGTCGGCGCCTCTCTCTCTCGCTCTGTCGGCGCCTCTCTCTCTCGCTCTGTCGGCGCCTCTCTCTCTCGCTCTGTCGGCGCCTCTCTCTCTCGCTCTGTCGGCGCCTCTCTCTCTCGCTCTGTCGGCGCCTCTCTCTCTCGCTCTGTCGGCGCCTCTCTCTCTCGCTCTGTCGGCGCCTCTCTCTCTCGCTCTGTCGGCGCCTCTCTCTCTCGCTCTGTCGGCGCCTCTCTCTCTCGCTCTGTCGGCGCCTCTCTCTCTCGCTCTGTCGGCGCCTCTCTCTCTCGCTCTGTCGGCGCCTCTCTCTCTCGCTCTGTCGGCGCCTCTCTCTCTCGCTCTGTCGGCGCCTCTCTCTCTCGCTCTGTCGGCGCCTCTCTCTCTCGCTCTGTCGGCGCCTCTCTCTCTCGCTCTGTCGGCGCCTCTCTCTCTCGCTCTGTCGGCGCCTCTCTCTCTCGCTCTGTCGGCGCCTCTCTCTCTCGCTCTGTCGGCGCCTCTCTCTCTCGCTCTGTCGGCGCGTCTCTCTCTCGCTCTGTCGGCGCGTCTCTCTCTCGCTCTGTCGGCGCGTCTCTCTCTCGCTCTGTCGGCGCGTCTCTCTCTCGCTCTGTCGGCGCGTCTCTCTCTCGCTCTGTCGGCGCGTCTCTCTCTCGCTCTGTCGGCGCGTCTCTCTCTCGCTCTGTCGGCGCGTCTCTCTCTCGCTCTGTCGGCGCGTCTCTCTCTCGCTCTGTCGGCGCGTCTCTCTCTCGCTCTGTCGGCGCGTCTCTCTCTCGCTCTGTCGGCGCGTCTCTCTCTCGCTCTGTCGGCGCGTCTCTCTCTCTCGCTCTCTCGGCGCGTCTCTCTCTCTCGCTCTCTCGGCCTCTCGGCGTCTCGCTCTCTCGGCCTCTCGGCGTCTCGCTCTCTCGGCCTCTCGGCGTCTCGCTCTCTCGCTCTCTCGGCCTCTCGGTCTGTCGGCCTCTCGGTCTGTCGGCCTGTCGGCCTGTCGGCCTCTCGGTCTGTCGGCCTCTCGGCCTCTCGGCCTCTCGGTCTGTCGGCCTCTCGGCCTCTCGGCCTCTCGGCCTCTCGGTCTGTCGGCCTCTCGGCCTCTCGGCCTCTCGGTCTGTCGGCCTCTCGGCCTCTCGGCCTCTCGGTCTGTCGGCCTGTCGGCCTCTCGGCCTGTCGGCCTGTCGGCCTCTCGGTCTGTCGGCCTGTCGGCCTCTCGGTCTGTCGGCCTGTCGGCCTCTCGGTCTGTCGGCCTGTCGGCCTCTCGGTCTGTCGGCCTGTCGGCCTCTCGGTCTGTCGGCCTGTCGGCCTGTCGGCCTCTCGGTCTGTCGGCCTGTCGGCCTCTCGGTCTGTCGGCCTCTCGGCCTCTCGGCCTGTCGGCCTCTCGGCCTCTCGGCCTGTCGGCCTGTCGGCCTCTCGCCCTCTCTCTCTCTCTCGGTCTGTCGGGGTCTCTCTCTCTCTCTCTCTCTCGGTCTGTCGGTGTATCTCTCTCTCACTCTCTCTCTCGGTCTGTCGGTCTCTCTATCTCTCTCTCGGTCTGTCGGTCTCCCTCTCTCTCTCTCTCGGTCTGTCGGTCTCTCTCTCTCTCTCTCTCTCTCTCTCTCTCGCTCGGTCTGTCGGTGTCTCTCTCTCGGTCTGTCGGTGTCTCTCTCTCTCTCTCTCTCTCGGTCTGTCGGTGTCTCTCTCTCTCTCTCTCGGTCTGTCGGTGTCTCTCTCTCTCTCTCTCTCTCGGTCTGTCGGTGTCTCTCTCTCTCTCTCTCTCTCGGTCTGTCGGTGTCTCTCTCTCTCTCTCTCTCTCGGTCTGTCGGTGTCTCTCTCTCTCTCTCTCTCGGTCTGTCTGTGTCTCGGTCTGTCGGTGTCTCTCTCTCTCTCTCTCTCTCTCTCTCGGTCTGTCGGTGTCTCTCTCTCTCTCTCTCGGTCAGTCGGTGTCTCTCTCTCTCTCGGTCTGTTGGTGTCTCTCTCTCTCTCGGTCTGTCGGTGTCTGTCTCTCTCTCTCGGTCTGTCGGTGTCTCTCTCTCTGTCGGTGTCTCTCTCTCTCTCTCTCGGTCTGTTGGTGTCTCGGTTTGTCAGTATCTACCTCTCTCTCTCTCTCTCGGTCTGTCAGTGTGTCTCTCTCTCTCTCTCGGTCTGTCAGTGTCTCTCTCTCTCTCTCTCTCGGTCTGTCAGTGTCTCTCTCTCTCTCTCTCTCTCTCTCTCGGTCTGTCAGTGTCTCTCTCTCTCTCTCGGTCTGTCAGTGTCTCTCTCTCTCTCTCGGTCTGTCAGTGTCTCTCTCTCTCTCTCGGTCTGTCAGTGTCTCTCTCTCTCTCTCTCGGTCTGTCAGTGTCTCTCTCTCTCTCTCTCTCGGTCTGTCGGTGTCTCTCTCTCTCTCTCTCTCTCTCGGTCTGTCGGTGTCTCTCTCTCTCTCTCTCTCGGTCTGTCGGTATCTCTCTCTCTCTCTCTCTCGGTCTGTCGGTGTCTCTCTCTCTCTCTCGGTTTGTCGGTGTCTCTCTCTCTCTGTCGGTCTGTCGGTGTCTCTCTCTCTCTCTCTCTCTCTCTCTCTCTCTCTCGATCTGTCGGTGTCTCTCTCTCTCTGTCGGTCTGTCGGTGTCTCTCTCTCTCTCTCGGTCTGTCGGTGTCTCTCTCTCTTTCTCGGTCTGTTGGTGTCTCTCTCTCTCTCTCTCTCTCTCTCTCTCTCTCGGTCTGTTGGTGTCTCTCTCTCTCTCTCGGTCTGTCGGTGTCTCTCTCTCTCTCTCTCTCTCGGTCGGTTGGTGTCTCTCTCTCTCTCTCTCGGTCTGTCGGTGTCTCTCTCTCTCTCGGTCTGTCGGTGTCTCTCTCTCTGTCGGTGTCTCTCTCTCTCTCTCGGTCTGTTGGTGTCTCGGTTTGTCAGTATCTACCTCTCTCTCTCTCTCTCTCTCTCGGTCTGTCAGTATCTCTCTCTCTCTCTCTCGGTCTGTCAGTGTCTCTCTCTCTCTCTCTCGGTCTGTCAGTCTCTCTCTCGGTCTGTCAGTGTCTCTCTCTCTCTCTCTCTCGGTCTGTCAGTGTCTCTCTCTCTCTCTCTCGGTCTGTCAGTGTCTCTCTCTCTCTCTCGGTCTGTCAGTGTCTCTCTCTCTCTCTCGGTCTGTCAGTGTCTCTCTCTCTCTCTCTCTCTCGGTCTATCAGTGTCTCTCTCTCTCTCTCTCTCTCGGTCTGTCAGTGTCTCTCTCTCTCTCTCTCTCTCTCTCTCTCGGTCTGTCAGTGTCTCTCTCTCTCTCTCTCGGTCTGTCGGTCTCTCTCTCTCTCTCTCTCGGTCTGTCGGTGTCTCTCTCTCTCTCTCGGTCTGTCGGTGTCTCTCTCTGTCGGTCTGTCGGTGTGTCTCTCTCTCTCTCTCTCTCTCTCGGTCTGTCGGTCTCTCTCTCTGTCGGTCTGTCGGTGTCTCTCTCTCTCTCTCGGTCTGTCGGTGTCTCTCTCTCTCTCTCGGTCTGTTGGTGTCTCTCTCTCTCTCTCTCTCTCTCTCTCTCTCGGTCTGTTGGTGTCTCTCTCTCTCTCTCGGTCTGTCGGTCTCTCTCTCGGTCGGTTGGTGTCTCTCTCTCTCTCTCTAGGTCTGTCGGTGTCTCTCTCTCTCTCTCTCGGTCTGTCGGTGTCTCTCTCTCTCTCGGTCTGTCGGTGTCTCTCTCTCTCTCTCGGTCTGTCGGTGTCTCTCTCTCTCTCTCTCTCTCGGTCTGTCGGTGTCTCTCTCTCTCTCTCTCTCTCGGTCTGTCAGTATCTCTCTCTCTCTCTCGGTCTGTCAGTGTCTCTCTCTCTCTCGGTCTGTCAGTGTCTCTCTCTCTCTCGGTCTGTCAGTGTCTCTCTCTCTCTCTCTCTCGGTCTGTCAGTGTCTCTCTCTCTCTCTCTCTCGGTCTGTCAGTGTCTCTCTCTCTCTCTCTCGGTCTGTCAGTGTCTCTCTCTCTCTCTCTCTCTCGGTCTGTCGGTGACTCTCTCTCGGTCTGTCGGTGTCTCTCTCTCGGTCTGTCGGTGTCTCTCTCTCTCGGTCTGTCGGTCTCTCTCTCTCGGTCTGTCGGTCTCTCTCTCGGTCTGTCGGTCTCTCTCTCTCGGTCTGTCGGTCTCTCTCTCTCGGTCTGTCGGTCTCTCTCTCTCGGTCTGTCGGTCTCTCTCGGTCTGTCGGTCTCTCTCTCTCGGTCTGTCGGTCTCTCTCTCTCGGTCTGTCGGTCTCTCTCTCTCGGTCTGTCGGTCTCTCTCTCTCGGTCTGTCGGTCTCTCTCTCTCGGTCTGTCGGCCTCTCTCGGTCTGTCGGTCTCTCTCTCTCGGTCTGTCGGCCTCTCTCTCTCGGTCTGTCGGCCTCTCTCTCTCTCGGTCTATCGGCGTCTCTCTCTCTCTCTCGGTCTGTCGGCGTCTCTCTCTCTCTCGGTCTGTCGGCATCTCTCTCTCTCTCTCGGTCTGTCGGCGTCTCTCTCTCTCTCGGTCTGTCGGCGTCTCTCTCTCTCTAGGTCTGTCGGCGTCTCTCTCTCTCTCTCGGTCTGTCGGCGTCTCTCTCTCTCTCGGTCTCTCGGTCTCTCGGTCTGTCGGCGTCTCTCTCTCTCTCGGTCTGTCGGCGTCTCTCTCTCTCTCGGTCTGTCGGCGTCTCTCTCTCTCTCGGTCTGTCGGCGTCTCTCTCTCTCTCTCGGTCTGTCGGCGTCTCTCTCTCTCGGTCTGTCGGCGTCTCTCTCTCTCTCTCTCGGTCTGTCGGCGTCTCTCTCTCTCTCTCTCGGTCTGTCGGCGTCTCTCTCTCTCTCGGTCTGTCGGCGTCTCTCTCTCTCTCGGTCTGTCGGCGTCTCTCTCTCTCTCGGTCTGTCGGCGTCTCTCTCTCTCTCGGTCTGTCGGCGTCTCTCTCTCTCGGTCTGTCGGCGTCTCTCTCTCTCTCGGTCTGTCGGCGTCTCTCTCTCTCTCGGTCTGTCGGCGTCTCTCTCTCTCTCGGTCTGTCGGCGTCTCTCTCTCTCTCGGTCTGTCGGCGTCTCTCTCTCTCTCTCGGTCTGTCAGTGTCTCTCTCTCTCTCTCGGTCTGTCAGTGTCTCTCTCTCTCTCTCTCTCTCGGTCTATCAGTGTCTCTCTCTCTCTCTCTCTCTCGGTCTGTCAGTGTCTCTCTCTCTCTCTCTCTCTCTCTCTCGGTCTGTCAGTGTCTCTCTCTCTCTCTCTCGGTCTGTCGGTGTCTCTCTCTGTCGGTCTGTCGGTGTGTCTCTCTCTCTCTCTCTCTCTCTCGGTCTGTCGGTCTCTCTCTCTGTCGGTCTGTCGGTGTCTCTCTCTCTCTCTCGGTCTGTCGGTGTCTCTCTCTCTCTCTCGGTCTGTTGGTGTCTCTCTCTCTCTCTCTCTCTCTCTCTCTCTCGGTCTGTTGGTGTCTCTCTCTCTCTCTCGGTCTGTCGGTCTCTCTCTCGGTCGGTTGGTGTCTCTCTCTCTCTCTCTAGGTCTGTCGGTGTCTCTCTCTCTCTCTCTCGGTCTGTCGGTGTCTCTCTCTCTCTCGGTCTGTCGGTGTCTCTCTCTCTCTCTCGGTCTGTCGGTGTCTCTCTCTCTCTCTCTCTCTCGGTCTGTCGGTGTCTCTCTCTCTCTCTCTCTCTCGGTCTGTCAGTATCTCTCTCTCTCTCTCGGTCTGTCAGTGTCTCTCTCTCTCTCGGTCTGTCAGTGTCTCTCTCTCTCTCGGTCTGTCAGTGTCTCTCTCTCTCTCTCTCTCGGTCTGTCAGTGTCTCTCTCTCTCTCTCTCTCGGTCTGTCAGTGTCTCTCTCTCTCTCTCTCGGTCTGTCAGTGTCTCTCTCTCTCTCTCTCTCTCGGTCTGTCGGTGACTCTCTCTCGGTCTGTCGGTGTCTCTCTCTCGGTCTGTCGGTGTCTCTCTCTCTCGGTCTGTCGGTCTCTCTCTCTCGGTCTGTCGGTCTCTCTCTCGGTCTGTCGGTCTCTCTCTCTCGGTCTGTCGGTCTCTCTCTCTCGGTCTGTCGGTCTCTCTCTCTCGGTCTGTCGGTCTCTCTCGGTCTGTCGGTCTCTCTCTCTCGGTCTGTCGGTCTCTCTCTCTCGGTCTGTCGGTCTCTCTCTCTCGGTCTGTCGGTCTCTCTCTCTCGGTCTGTCGGTCTCTCTCTCTCGGTCTGTCGGTCTCTCTCTCTCGGTCTGTCGGCCTCTCTCTCTCGGTCTGTCGGCCTCTCTCTCTCTCGGTCTATCGGCGTCTCTCTCTCTCTCTCGGTCTGTCGGCGTCTCTCTCTCTCTCGGTCTGTCGGCATCTCTCTCTCTCTCTCGGTCTGTCGGCGTCTCTCTCTCTCTCGGTCTGTCGGCGTCTCTCTCTCTCTAGGTCTGTCGGCGTCTCTCTCTCTCTCTCGGTCTGTCGGCGTCTCTCTCTCTCTCGGTCTCTCGGTCTCTCGGTCTGTCGGCGTCTCTCTCTCTCTCGGTCTGTCGGCGTCTCTCTCTCTCTCGGTCTGTCGGCGTCTCTCTCTCTCTCGGTCTGTCGGCGTCTCTCTCTCTCTCTCGGTCTGTCGGCGTCTCTCTCTCTCGGTCTGTCGGCGTCTCTCTCTCTCTCTCTCGGTCTGTCGGCGTCTCTCTCTCTCTCTCTCGGTCTGTCGGCGTCTCTCTCTCTCTCGGTCTGTCGGCGTCTCTCTCTCTCTCGGTCTGTCGGCGTCTCTCTCTCTCTCGGTCTGTCGGCGTCTCTCTCTCTCGGTCTGTCGGCGTCTCTCTCTCTCTCGGTCTGTCGGCGTCTCTCTCTCTCTCGGTCTGTCGGCGTCTCTCTCTCTCTCGGTCTGTCGGCCTCTCTCTCTCGGTCTGTCGGCCTCTCTCTCTCGGTCTGTCGGCCTCTCTCTCTCGGTCTGTCGGCCTCTCTCTCTCGGTCTGTCGGCCTCTCTCTCTCGGTCTGTCGGCCTCTCTCTCTCGGTCTGTCGGCCTCTCTCTCTCGGCCTCTCTCTCTCGGCCTCTCGGCCTCTCGGCCTGTCGGCCTCTCGGCATGTCGGCCTCTCGGCCTGTCGCTCTGTCGGCCTGTCGGCCTGTCGGTCTCTCGGCCTGTCGGCCTCTCTCTCTCTGCCTCGGTCTCTCTCTCTCTGCCTCTCGGTCTCTCTCTCTCTCTCGGTCTGTCGGAGTCTCTCTCTCTCTCTCTCTCTCTCTCTCTCTCAGTCTGTCGGTGTCTCTCTCTCTCTCGGTCTGTCGGTCTCTCTCTCTCTCTCTCGGTCTGTCGGTCTCTCTCTCTCTCTCTCTCTCTCTCTCGTTCGGTCTGTCGGTGTCTCTCTCTCTCGGTCTGTCGGTGTCTCTCTCTCTCTCTCGGTCTGTCGGTGTCTCTCTCTCTCTCTCTCTCTCGGTCTGTCGGTGTCTCTCTCTCTCTCTCTCGGTCTGTCGGTGTCTCTCTCTCTCTCTCTCTCTCGGTCTGTCGGTGTCTCTCTCTCTCTCGGTCTGTCGGTCTCTCTCTCTCTCTCTCGGTCTGTCGGTCTCTCTCTCTCTCTCTCTCTCTCTCTCGTTCGGTCTGTCGGTGTCTCTCTCTCTCGGTCTGTCGGTGTCTCTCTCTCTCTCTCGGTCTGTCGGTGTCTCTCTCTCTCTCTCTCTCTCGGTCTGTCGGTGTCTCTCTCTCTCTCTCTCGGTCTGTCGGTGTCTCTCTCTCTCTCTCTCTCTCGGTCTGTCGGTGTCTCTCTCTCTCTCGGTCTGTCAGTGTCTCTCTCTCTCTCGGTCTGTCAGTGTCTCTCTCTCTCTCTCTCTCTCGGTCTGTCAGTGTCTCTCTCTCTCTCTCTCTCGGTCTGTCAGTGTCTCTCTCTCTCTCTCGGTCTGTCAGTGTCTCTCTCCATCTCTCTCTCTCGGTCTGTCGGTGACTCTCTCTCGGTCTGTCGGTGTCTCTCTCTCGGTCTGTCGGTGTCTCTCTCTCTCGGTCTGTCGGTCTCTCTCTCGGTCTGTCGGTCTCTCTCTCTCGGTCTGTCGGTCTCTCTCTCTCGGTCTGTCGGTCTCTCTCTCTCGGCACTGTCGGTCTCTCTCTCTCGGTCTGTCGGCCTCTCTCTCTCTCGGTCTATCGGCGTCTCTCTCTCTCTCTCGGTCTGTCGGCGTCTCTCTCTCTCTCGGTCTGTCGACGTCTCTCTCTCTCTCTCGGTCTGTCGGCGTCTCTCTCTCTCGGTCTGTCGGTCTCTCTCTCTCGGTCTGTCGGTTTCTCTCTCGGTCTGTCGGTCTCTCTCTCTCGGTCTGTCGGTCTCTCTCTCTCGCTCTGTCGGCGCGTCTCTCTCTCGCTCTGTCGGCGCGTCTCTCTCTCGCTCTGTCGGCGCGTCTCTCTCTCGCTCTGTCGGCGCGTCTCTCTCTCGCTCTGTCGGCGCGTCTCTCTCTCGCTCTGTCGGCGCGTCTCTCTCTCGCTCTGTCGGCGCGTCTCTCTCTCGCTCTGTCGGCGCGTCTCTCTCTCGCTCTGTCGGCGCGTCTCTCTCTCGCTCTGTCGGCGCGTCTCTCTCTCGCTCTGTCGGCGCGTCTCTCTCTCGCTCTGTCGGCGCGTCTCTCTCTCGCTCTGTCGGCGCGTCTCTCTCTCGCTCTGTCGGCGCGTCTCTCTCTCGCTCTGTCGGCGCGTCTCTCTCTCGCTCTGTCGGCGCGTCTCTCTCTCGCTCTGTCGGCGCGTCTCTCTCTCGCTCTGTCGGCGCGTCTCTCTCTCGCTCTGTCGGCGCGTCTCTCTCTCGCTCTGTCGGCGCGTCTCTCTCTCGCTCTGTCGGCGCGTCTCTCTCTCGCTCTGTCGGCGCGTCTCTCTCTCGCTCTGTCGGCGCGTCTCTCTCTCGCTCTGTCGGCGCGTCTCTCTCTCGCTCTGTCGGCGCGTCTCTCTCTCGCTCTGTCGGCGCGTCTCTCTCTCGCTCTGTCGGCGCGTCTCTCTCTCGCTCTGTCGGCGCGTCTCTCTCTCGCTCTGTCGGCGCGTCTCTCTCTCGCTCTGTCGGCGCGTCTCTCTCTCGCTCTGTCGGCGTCTCTCTCTCGCTCTGTCGGCGCGTCTCTCTCTCGCTCTGTCGGCGCGTCTCTCTCTCGCTCTGTCGGCGCGTCTCTCTCTCGCTCTGTCGGCGCGTCTCTCTCTCGCTCTGTCGGCGCGTCTCTCTCTCGCTCTGTCGGCGCGTCTCTCTCTCGCTCTGTCGGCGCGTCTCTCTCTCGCTCTGTCGGCGCGTCTCTCTCTCGCTCTGTCGGCGCGTCTCTCTCTCGCTCTGTCGGCGCGTCTCTCTCTCGCTCTGTCGGCGCGTCTCTCTCTCGCTCTGTCGGCGCGTCTCTCTCTCGCTCTGTCGGCGCGTCTCTCTCTCGCTCTGTCGGCGCGTCTCTCTCTCGCTCTGTCGGCGCGTCTCTCTCTCGCTCTGTCGGCGCGTCTCTCTCTCGCTCTGTCGGCGCGTCTCTCTCTCGCTCTGTCGGCGCGTCTCTCTCTCGCTCTGTCGGCGCGTCTCTCTCTCGCTCTGTCGGCGCGTCTCTCTCTCGCTCTGTCGGCGCGTCTCTCTCTCGCTCTGTCGGCGCGTCTCTCTCTCGCTCTGTCGGCGCGTCTCTCTCTCGCTCTGTCGGCGCGTCTCTCTCTCGCTCTGTCGGCGCGTCTCTCTCTCGCTCTGTCGGCGCGTCTCTCTCTCGCTCTGTCGGCGCGTCTCTCTCTCGCTCTGTCGGCGCGTCTCTCTCTCGCTCTGTCGGCGCGTCTCTCTCTCGCTCTGTCGGCGCGTCTCTCTCTCGCTCTGTCGGCGCGTCTCTCTCTCGCTCTGTCGGCGCGTCTCTCTCTCGCTCTGTCGGCGCGTCTCTCTCTCGCTCTGTCGGCGCGTCTCTCTCTCGCTCTGTCGGCGCGTCTCTCTCTCGCTCTGTCGGCGCGTCTCTCTCTCGCTCTGTCGGCGCGTCTCTCTCTCGCTCTGTCGGCGCGTCTCTCTCTCGCTCTGTCGGCGCGTCTCTCTCTCGCTCTGTCGGCGCGTCTCTCTCTCGCTCTGTCGGCGCGTCTCTCTCTCGCTCTGTCGGCGCGTCTCTCTCTCGCTCTGTCGGCGCGTCTCTCTCTCGCTCTGTCGGCGCGTCTCTCTCTCGCTCTGTCGGCGCGTCTCTCTCTCGCTCTGTCGGCGCGTCTCTCTCTCGCTCTGTCGGCGCGTCTCTCTCTCGCTCTGTCGGCGCGTCTCTCTCTCGCTCTGTCGGCGCGTCTCTCTCTCGCTCTGTCGGCGCGTCTCTCTCTCGCTCTGTCGGCGCGTCTCTCTCTCGCTCTGTCGGCGCGTCTCTCTCTCGCTCTGTCGGCGCGTCTCTCTCTCGCTCTGTCGGCGCGTCTCTCTCTCGCTCTGTCGGCGCGTCTCTCTCTCGCTCTGTCGGCGCGTCTCTCTCTCGCTCTGTCGGCGCGTCTCTCTCTCGCTCTGTCGGCGCGTCTCTCTCTCGCTCTGTCGGCGCGTCTCTCTCTCGCTCTGTCGGCGCGTCTCTCTCTCGCTCTGTCGGCGCGTCTCTCTCTCGCTCTGTCGGCGCGTCTCTCTCTCGCTCTGTCGGCGCGTCTCTCTCTCGCTCTGTCGGCGCGTCTCTCTCTCGCTCTGTCGGCGCGTCTCTCTCTCGCTCTGTCGGCGCGTCTCTCTCTCGCTCTGTCGGCGCGTCTCTCTCTCGCTCTGTCGGCGCGTCTCTCTCTCGCTCTGTCGGCGCGTCTCTCTCTCGCTCTGTCGGCGCGTCTCTCTCTCGCTCTGTCGGCGCGTCTCTCTCTCGCTCTGTCGGCGCGTCTCTCTCTCGCTCTGTCGGCGCGTCTCTCTCTCGCTCTGTCGGCGCGTCTCTCTCTCGCTCTGTCGGCGCGTCTCTCTCTCGCTCTGTCGGCGCGTCTCTCTCTCGCTCTGTCGGCGCGTCTCTCTCTCGCTCTGTCGGCGCGTCTCTCTCTCGCTCTGTCGGCGCGTCTCTCTCTCGCTCTGTCGGCGCGTCTCTCTCTCGCTCTGTCGGCGCGTCTCTCTCTCGCTCTGTCGGCGCGTCTCTCTCTCGCTCTGTCGGCGCGTCTCTCTCTCGCTCTGTCGGCGCGTCTCTCTCTCGCTCTGTCGGCGCGTCTCTCTCTCGCTCTGTCGGCGCGTCTCTCTCTCGCTCTGTCGGCGCGTCTCTCTCTCGCTCTGTCGGCGCGTCTCTCTCTCGCTCTGTCGGCGCGTCTCTCTCTCGCTCTGTCGGCGCGTCTCTCTCTCGCTCTGTCGGCGCGTCTCTCTCTCGCTCTGTCGGCGCGTCTCTCTCTCGCTCTGTCGGCGCGTCTCTCTCTCGCTCTGTCGGCGCGTCTCTCTCTCGCTCTGTCGGCGCGTCTCTCTCTCGCTCTGTCGGCGCGTCTCTCTCTCGCTCTGTCGGCGCGTCTCTCTCTCGCTCTGTCGGCGCGTCTCTCTCTCGCTCTGTCGGCGCGTCTCTCTCTCGCTCTGTCGGCGCGTCTCTCTCTCGCTCTGTCGGCGCGTCTCTCTCTCGCTCTGTCGGCGCGTCTCTCTCTCGCTCTGTCGGCGCGTCTCTCTCTCGCTCTGTCGGCGCGTCTCTCTCTCGCTCTGTCGGCGCGTCTCTCTCTCGCTCTGTCGGCGCGTCTCTCTCTCGCTCTGTCGGCGCGTCTCTCTCTCGCTCTGTCGGCGCGTCTCTCTCTCGCTCTGTCGGCGCGTCTCTCTCTCGCTCTGTCGGCGCGTCTCTCTCTCGCTCTGTCGGCGCGTCTCTCTCTCGCTCTGTCGGCGCGTCTCTCTCTCGCTCTGTCGGCGCGTCTCTCTCTCGCTCTGTCGGCGCGTCTCTCTCTCGCTCTGTCGGCGCGTCTCTCTCTCGCTCTGTCGGCGCCTCTCTCTCTCGCTCTGTCGGCGCGTCTCTCTCTCGCTCTGTCGGCGCCTCTCTCTCTCGCTCTGTCGGCGCCTCTCTCTCTCGCTCTGTCGGCGCCTCTCTCTCTCGCTCTGTCGGCGCCTCTCTCTCTCGCTCTGTCGGCGCCTCTCTCTCTCGCTCTGTCGGCGCCTCTCTCTCTCGCTCTGTCGGCGCCTCTCTCTCTCGCTCTGTCGGCGCCTCTCTCTCTCGCTCTGTCGGCGCCTCTCTCTCTCGCTCTGTCGGCGCCTCTCTCTCTCGCTCTGTCGGCGCCTCTCTCTCTCGCTCTGTCGGCGCCTCTCTCTCTCGCTCTGTCGGCGCCTCTCTCTCTCGCTCTGTCGGCGCCTCTCTCTCTCGCTCTGTCGGCGCCTCTCTCTCTCGCTCTGTCGGCGCCTCTCTCTCTCGCTCTGTCGGCGCCTCTCTCTCTCGCTCTGTCGGCGCCTCTCTCTCTCGCTCTGTCGGCGCCTCTCTCTCTCGCTCTGTCGGCGCCTCTCTCTCTCGCTCTGTCGGCGCCTCTCTCTCTCGCTCTGTCGGCGCCTCTCTCTCTCGCTCTGTCGGCGCCTCTCTCTCTCGCTCTGTCGGCGCCTCTCTCTCTCGCTCTGTCGGCGCCTCTCTCTCTCGCTCTGTCGGCGCCTCTCTCTCTCGCTCTGTCGGCGCCTCTCTCTCTCGCTCTGTCGGCGCCTCTCTCTCTCGCTCTGTCGGCGCGTCTCTCTCTCGCTCTGTCGGCGCGTCTCTCTCTCGCTCTGTCGGCGCGTCTCTCTCTCGCTCTGTCGGCGCGTCTCTCTCTCGCTCTGTCGGCGCGTCTCTCTCTCGCTCTGTCGGCGCGTCTCTCTCTCGCTCTGTCGGCGCGTCTCTCTCTCGCTCTGTCGGCGCGTCTCTCTCTCGCTCTGTCGGCGCGTCGGCCTCTCGCTCTGTCGGCGCGTCGGCCTCTCGGTCTGTCGGCGCGTCGGCCTCTCGGTCTGTCGACGCGTCGGCCTGTCGGCCTCTCGGCCTCTCGGCCTGTCGGCCTCTCGCCCTCTCGCCCTCTCTCTCTCTCTCGGTCTGTCGGGGTCTCTCTCTCTCTCTCTCTCTCTCTCGGTCTGTCGGTGTATCTCTCTCTCTCACTCTCTCTCTCGGTCTGTCGGTCTCTCTATCTCTCTCTCGGTCTGTCGGTCTCTCTCTCTCTCTCTCTCTCTCTCTCTCGCTCGGTCTGTCGGTGTCTCTCTCTCTCGGTCTGTCGGGGTCTCTCTCTCTCTCTCTCTCTCGGTCTGTCGGTGTATCTCTCTCTCTCACTCTCTCTCTCGGTCTGTCGGTCTCTCTATCTCTCTCTCGGTCTGTCGGTCTCCCTCTCTCTCTCTCTCGGTCTGTCGGTGTCTCGCTCTCTGTCGGTGTCTCTCTCTCTCTCGGTCTGTTGGTGTCTCGGTTTGTCAGTATCTACCTCTCTCTCTCTCTCTCGGTCTGTCAGTGTGTCTCTCTCTCTCTCTCGGTCTGTCAGTGTCTCTCTCTCTCTCTCGGTCTGTCAGTGTCTCTCTCTCTCGGTCTGTCAGTGTCTCTCTCTCTCTCTCGGTCTGTCAGTGTCTCTCTCTCTCTCTCGGTCTGTCAGTGTCTCTCTCTCTCTCGGTCTGTCAGTGTCTCTCTCTCTCTCTCGGTCTGTCAGTGTCTCTCTCTCTCTCTCGGTCTGTCAGTGTCTCTCTCTCTCTCTCTCGGTCTGTCAGTGTCTCTCTCTCTCTCTCTCTCTCGGTCTGTCGGTGTCTCTCTCTCTCTCTCTCTCTCTCGGTCTGTCGGTGTCTCTCTCTCTCT